>NC_051319.1:71139566-71446758 GCF_015220235.1 Choloepus didactylus | reverse complement strand
AAAATAGGTCTTGGAAATGCCAATAGGGTCTTTCTAGCTTCCAAAGTTGGAATGAAGATTAAAGGCTTTTAAAGATAGAGGAGAGAACATTTAACTCAAGCTTGGAATGAGCATAGCATATTAATAGAAAAGTAAATAGATGAGCAAATGAGAATTTAATAAATAGGTAGGACTGGATCAATGGTTCTCAGCCAGAGGTGCTTTTGTCCCCCATGAGACATGTGACAGTATCTGGAGACAGCTTGTATTTTACAACCATGGGGTACTACTAGCATATAGTAGATAGAGGTCAGGGATGCTGCTCAACATCCTACAAAGCATAAGGCAGCCCCACTCAACAAGGATTTATCCAGTCCAAAATGTCAATAATGCCAAATCTGGGAATCCTGGGGCTAGGTAAATTAGAGGAGCTTGGTTTTTTTATTGAAGGAGGCAGAAAGCAACCAGAGGTATTGGATCAGCTGGTGACAAAATCATGCTAAGAATGACTGGACTAGAAGTGAGGTGCAGGATGATGAGTGAGGACATGCAAGTCAGGACTGGAGTGAGAGAGGATTGGGAAACACAAGATTGGTCTGAAGAGGTGCCATAGGAAATAAGGAGGAAGAGCCCGGAAAGAGTAATACTTTGAAGAAGAAAGAAAAACTCAGAGGATTTGAAACTAATTGGCTCTATTCAGGGACAAAAAGACAAAGTTCCTCAGTCTGAACATCTAGAGAACTTTTCCTGAAATCTGAATCCATGTATGGCTGATTCACGTCCAATATTAATCTATATCAGCTGTCAAGAATCTAAACTTCCTCAATATTCCTAATCTAATTTTTTTCATGTCATTTAAGACCTTCGAAAAAAGAATTTTAGACTATTGTACGTCTCAATTTCTGTTTTTTTAAGTTTTGAATATGTAATATTTTCACATGACTCTACAAACCAAAAATGCACATAAAGATGTATATATAGAAAAAAGTGTCTCTCCCAGCTTTGTCCTCCATCTGCTGATTCCCACACCCTCACATCCCGCCCTCACTCGCTTTGCAGTTTATGTATCTTTGCATTTTTTGGGGGGAGGGGCTTGGAGGGGAGCAGTGTGATCTTAATTTGTTTCAGCATGCGGTATAACTCACTATTTTTTAGTGTAAATCTCTATGAGCTTTGACAAATGCATTCAGTCATGTACCCTCCAGCACAATCAAAATATGGAACACTTTAATCACCTGCAAAATTTCTCCCATGCCCCTTCATGGTCCATCCCTCTCCCTTCATCCAGCCCTTGGCAAAGATTGATTTGCTTTTTCTCTTACATAGTTTTGTCTTTTCCACAATGTCATATAAATAGAATCACACGGTATGTAGCCTTTTGATTCTTTTTTTTCCTTTTGCAAAATGCATGAGAGATTTATTCCTGTTCTTGTGTATAATAGTAGTTTGTTTACTCCATTGCTGAGTAGTATTCCATTTTATGGATATATCAGAGTTTGTTTATTCATTCATCAGTTGAAGAACACTTAAGTTGCTTCCAGTTTCTAATGATTATTTTTTTTAAAAATGCCTATAAATATAAACAAGTAGGTTTCTGTGTAAACATAAATTTCATTTCTCTTCAGTAAATACCTATGGATGGGATAGGAGGATCACAGGTAAATGTTTATAATAAACTGTTCTCAAAAGTGTATGTATAGTTTAGCATTCCCATTAGCAATGTATGAGTTATAATAGTACCAAGTTCTTTCCAGTGCTTAGTATAGTGAGTTTTCTTTTTTTAAGCCATCCTACAAGGTATTTTGCATCTCACTGAGTGATTTTAATGTATGTTCAATAATTACCTTGAGTATCTTTTCATGTGCTTATTTGCCATCCTTATCTTTTCTTGGATGACATCTCTGTTCAATTTTTTGCCAATTTTGTAAAGGGAAGTCTTCTCTTGATTTCTTAATGTTTTGAGAATTCTTTAAAAATTCTGAATATGAATCTTTATCAGTTATGTGTTTTACAAATATGCTTCCCAATATGTGGCTAGTATTTTCATTCCCTTTACAGTGTCTTTAAAAGTGTAGAATTTTGTTTTTGATACAGAGCAATTAAGCTTTGTTGGTTTTTTTTCTTTATGGATTGTGCTTGTGGTGTCTTACATAAGAAAACTGCCTAAACCAGGGTTGCAATGGTATTCTTTTGTTTTATTTTAGAAGTTCTATAAGGTTTTAATGATCTATAATGCATTTTGATTTAATTTTTGTATAAGGTGTAATGTCTATCTCAAGGACTTTGTTTATATTTGGAAGCTGAATTGTTTCAGCACCTTTTGTTAAAAACTCGACATTTTTTCCCATTAATTCACCTTTGCACCTTCATCAAAGATCAATGGCCCAGGCTTCCAGTCAACCAAGATGGTGGCATATGACACTCCTGGATGCTTCTCCCCATAGAATCTTTGAACAACTAGAAAAAGCTAAAAGGTTGCAGTAACTAGGTGAATATAAAATCAAGAAAATGAAACTTTAAAAATGGTAGGAAAAGCTTGTAGTGCCTTGTGGGCCCCTCTCCTACATCCTCCCCAGCACAGTGTAGAGCCAGCCTGTGCTCCCTATGCACATACTGTGGTAAATGTATGTTGATGTCAGTATATCAGGTGGCAAGCTGAAAGATTGAACCTGGGAACTCATCACTGGCATACCCTTCCAGAACTTGCCCTGTAGGCAGAAGCAGCTTGCAGACAGCTAACACGGAGTAAAAAATAATTAAGTGAAAGTGGCCAGAGAAAGGGTTACCTACTTTAAGCTATACCATACATACCCAATAGGGGAAGGCATTCTATTTCATAGGGAGTAGAGGGGCCATTTTAATTCCTGTAAGTGGGGGAATTCCTAAAGCCATGAGCAAGCACAAACCCAGGACAAGGTGAAGGCTCAGAGAAGACAGAGAGGACCCTGCACTTTCACATTCCTCATGGGTAAATCTTCTTGATAGGAGGTCTAAACTCTGAAGGAGAGCACCAGCCAACAGAGAGCCAATTTGCAAAGACCATGAAGAGTATTTTTGGCTTTGTTTGTTTGTTTTTGTTAGGTCCTGGCACTCAAGGAAATCATGTTCATATCATTAGCCAGATGCAACCTTAAGGAACAGACAACTCAGGGACTAAATCCCAGAGTTACCACATAATAATATGTTTTAAAATATTAAAATATACAGTGTTCAATGAAACATCAGAAGGCAAACAAAGAAACAGGAAATGAGGGCTCATTCAAAACAAGAAGATAAAAGTCCAGAAACCTTCAACAAAGAGGATTGGACTTTGGATATACCAAGCAAAGAATTAAAAAAAAAAAAAAAAAAAAAGATCTTCAATATGTTCAAGTAGATAAAGGAAAATACAAAGAAAGAATTACAGGAAATCAGGAAAGCAATGAATGAACAATATGAGAACCTGAATAAAGAGATGGAAACTTTAAAAAGGAACTAAACACAAAATACTGTAGTTGAAAACCACAACAACTGAAAAGAAAAATTGCCTAGAGGGTTTCAACAGAATATTGGAGCTGGCAGAAGAAAGAATCAATGAACTCAATGACAAGACAATGGAAATGATTCAGGCTGAGGAGCAGAAAAAAGTGAACAGAGCCTAAGAGACCCGTGGACAGATCAAACATACCAGTGTATGCATTTGGGACTCCTAGAAGGAGAAGAAAGAAAGGGGCAGAAAACTATCCCAAGATATGAGTATACATAGTTCAAAGCCCAATGAACACCAGATAGGATAAACTTAAAAAAAAAACAACAAAAAAAACACAGGCCTAGACACATAGTAGTCAAACTGGAAAGTGCAAAAGATGAGAAAAGAGTTCTGAAAGCTGCAAGGAAAAAGCAATGTGTTATATACAAAGGAGTCTCAATAGGGCCAATTTCTCATCAGAAATGAAGGAAGTGAGAGGTGGGCAAGACAGTGGCATAGGGAGGTGTGGAATTTAGTTAGTCCAGTGGAACAACTAGCATATAGCCAAGAATAACTAGTAAGTAGTCTGGAACAACTGTTGGGGGGCATCTGTGACTGGTCACACATCATATACCAGTCTGGAATATATGGAATGGCTGAGATCACAGCATAAGAACTGTAAGTAAAGCTCCCTAAACTATGGAGCTGATGCCCCTCCCTACTGCCACAGCAGGCGGAGCTGAAACACTTCCCTGTGGGAAAAGAAGCAGTCTACTAGGAGGAAGGGAAAGTAGCTCAACCAAGCTCCAACTACAGTTTTAGTTAACAAATTTGGACTACTGAACACAAGCTACAAGCACAGATAAACCTGGAGCAAGCAGGAAAGGAACACAAGTTTTCTCCTGGCAGAGAGGAGGTGGGGCTGATGGCAAAAATACATAAATAAATAAAAACAGAGGCTTTTGGAGTTGGCTGAGTTCAGAATACTGAAAAAGGGTTGTGTGCCAAGGAAAGGGGCGCATAGAACTGACCACCAACTCCGGTTCTTCAGTGGAACTGGGTGGCTGGGGACTGGTTCTGAAAAGGGGATTTCTTTCTTTTTTTCTTTATTTTCTTGCATGCTAAGTACCTCATTTGTGAAAGTTTCAGGAATTTTCAATTGTCAATGCTGACCCAGGCAAAGGTGAAGTTAAGATAGAGAGACAAAGGAAGAAGTAAAATGTAGGAGATAAATCCCTAAAGGGCTTATCTTCCCTAAGAAAAGGGGAAGGTGGGGCCCAGTTCAAGTGGCTTCCCTCCCTCAGAGAACTCAGACTCTAGGGCCAGGGGAAAAAAATAAAAAACAGAAACAGCTTATGCTTGGCTTCTGACACTTTCAGCTCTTGTCAGGGACAGGATCTACTGAGAATTAAATGCAATGCACCTCTTTATAATGGTAGGGAGCTACAGGCTGACAAGTGCCACCTGCTGGGCAGTATAGGAAAAGTACAGCCTCTAGAGGCCTCACAGGAAAGTCTGACAATCTTCAGGGTCTCATCCTCAGGGAAACTTGATACTGATTACACGCTCATCCTGAGACGTGGGCCTGTCTGGTCTGGGAAAATCTGATTGGGGTAATCAAAGAAACCAGATGCCTAGACAACAAAAATTACAAATCACACTAGAAAAAACTAAGATGCGGCCCAGTCAAATGAACAAACTTACACTTCAAATGAAATACAGGCATTGAAACAACTAATTAAAGATCTTCAAACAAATATGCTAAATCAATACAAAAATCAAATTAACAAATTGAGGGAAGATATTGCAAAAGAGATAAAGGACAGAAAGACACTGAGTGAGCATAAGGAAAACTTGAAAGTTTGAAAAAACAATTGGCAGAACCTAAGGGAATGAAAGGCACAACAGAAGAGATGGAAAACACAATGGAGATATACAACAGCAGAGTTGAAGAGACAGAAGAAAGGATTGAAGAACTAGAGGACAGGACATCTGAAATCCTACACAAAAAAGAACAGATAGGGAAAAGAATGGAAAAATATGAGCACTGTCTCAGGGAATTGAATGACAACATGAAGTGCATGAATATATGTGTCATGGGTGTCCCAGAAGGAGAAGAGAAGGGAAAAGGGGCAGAAACAATAATGGAGGAAATAATCACTGAAAATATCCCATCTCTTACCAAAGACGTAAAATTGCAGATCCAAGAAGCACAGTGTACCCCAAACAAAATAGATCCAACTAGACCAATGCCAAGACACTTGATTATCAGATTCTCAAATGTCAAAGACAAAGAGAATTCTGAAAGCAACAAGAGTAAAGCCATCTGTCACATGCAAAGGAAGCTCAATGAGACTACGTGTAGATTTCTCAGTAGAAACCACGGAGGTGAGAAGGCAGTGGCATGATATATTTAAGATACTGTAAGGGAAAAACTGCCAACTAAGAATTCTATATCTGGCAAAACTGTCCTTTAAAAATGAGGGAGAGTTTAAAATATTTTCAGACAAACAGACACTGAGAGAGTTAGTGAACAAGAGATCTGCTCTACAAGAAATAGTAAAGAGAGCACTACAGGCAGATAGGAAAAGACAGAAGAGAAAGGTTTAGAGAAGAGGGTGGAAATGAAGACTATCAATGAGAGCGAAAGGGAAAATATACTATAATATAATTATAATATAATATAATATAACATGACATAATATAATATGACATCTAAATTCTAAAAGTCAAAATGGAAGACAGTAGACATTATGTTGAGTGAAATTAGCCAGAAACAAAAGGATGGGTACTCTATGGTCTCACTAATACGAACTAACATTGATGAGTGAAATTTGAAAGCTAAGGTTAAGAACCCAGGTTATCAGAGCTAGAAAGAGGTTAAAAGTTGGGCATTTGATGCTGAAGGAGTACATAAGGGTAAACAGGATTGACTGCATAGATCCAGAAATGGATAGAATAATTTTGTGTGGTGGTATCACAATATTGTAACTACTCTGAACAAAGATGAGTGTGAGTATGGTTAAAAGAGGAAGGCTAGGGGCATGTACAACACCAGAAGGAAAGATAGAAGATAAAGCCTGGGATTGTATAACTTAGTGAAACCTAGAGTGGTCAATGATGGTGAGTAAATGTACAAACACAAGAAATGTTTTTAAAAGAGGGAGAACAAATGAATGTCAACATTGCAAGGTATTGAAAATTGGATGGTAGAAGGAAAAAAAATACAATCAATGCAAACTAGAGTTTATACTTAGTGGTAACATTATAATATGCTTCCATTAATTGTAACAAGGGCAATATACCAAAGCTAAATGTCTATAACAGGAGGTTATAAGGGAGTGATATGGGATTCTTGGTGGTGGTGTTGTCAGACCTTCTCACTGCATTTACTTTATTTTTATTTTTCTTCTATCTTTTATAGTTTTATTCTTCATTTTTTTCTCCTTTTCCTCTTTCTTTGTGAAAGAAATGAAAATGTCCTCATATATGTTGTGGAAGTGAATGCATAACTATGTGACTATACTGGGAATCATTGATTGTTTACTAAGAATGTTTCCACAGTATGTGAATAAAACTTTTAAAAATAAACAGAGGGATATAAGTGCTGGAGAAAATGTGGAGAGAGGGATGTACCTAATCACCATTGGTGGGGAAGTAGAATGGTGCAGCCCATCTGGAGGGCAGTGTGGTGGTTCCACAGGAAGCTAAGTATGGGGTTGCCATATGGTCCTACAACATCATTATTTGCTATATACTTAGAAGGACTGAGAGCAGGGACATGAAAGGACATTGCACCCTGGTGCTTTTGGCCAAAGCATTCATGATTCACAATGGATGGAGGTGACCTAACAGTACATTGACTGATAAACAGAATGGTGAATTGTGGTGTATACATTCAATGGAATATTGAGCAGTGGCAAGAAGAAATAAAGTTGTGAGGTATGAAACTAGGTGAATAGACCTTGAGGGACTTATGTTGAGTGAAATAGCCAGAATTGAAAAGTTGAATATTATAACACCTTATTAATATGGACTAACTATAATGTGCAAACTCTGATAATTGAATCTGAGAGCATAGGTTATCGGGGGAAGGCTTATTGTAAAGGTTCCTAGATTGTAAGCTCTTACAGCAGTCACATCCATTCATGAGTTGTAACGGTTATTTCTAAATTCTGAGATGCTGAACTGTTTGGTATAACCTGTTTGGTCCCTGGAACTTCAGGTATCTGTGTGACACCTGAGACTCAGAGCCTGAGTTTGGCAGCTATGAATGTCAGCATTACCCCATACAGCAGTTGTTAAAGAAGCTGAAAAAGAGATGAGAATTTAATTAGAGATATGAACCAAATGGACTTGGTTAGGAGTAAGGTAAACCAGACAAAAGGGAAAAGGATGATATTGACTGTGTTTTAAAACTTCAACTTCGATGTGAGACCAAAAGCATTGATATTTACTTGGTGGGAAATCTATAATTTTTGTAGCATGTAGTTTAATTTGTAACTTTAGTTAATTCAAACACCATAATTACATGGAACCTTGAAAAGGGAGTGAGAACTGGTTGTTTTATGCAAGTTAGCATGAAGCCCTGACACATTCCAGAGTAATTAGGGCAGAGAATAAAAAGTATTTGCAAAGCCCTCTCTGAGGGACTGGGGAAAAATTGGAAATATTAAGCTTCCCCTCTTGGGAGTTCCTGATATTCTCACAAGTATTGGGGACTACCATTGTAGTAGGCCAAGCTCTCGATCTTGGGGCTTGCACTTATGATGCTTGTTACTGCAATTATACTGCTTATAATTGTGCCTAAGAGTCATCCCCAAAGAACCTCTTTTGTTGCTCAAATGTGGCCTCTCTCTCTAAGCCAACTCTTCAGGTAAACTCACTGCCCTACGCGGGACATGACTCCCAGGGGTGTAAATCTCCCTGGCAACATTGGACATGACTCCCAGAGATGAACCTGGACCTGACATCATGGGATTGAGAAAGCTTTCTTGATCAAAAGGAGGAAGAGAAATTAAACAAAATAAGGTTTTGGTGGCTGAGAGATTTTCAAATGGAGTCAAGAAGTCATTCTGGAGTTTATAGTTATGCATTTTATAGATATCCCTTTTTAGTTATTAGTGTATTGGAATAGCTGGAAGGAAATACTTCCAAAACTGTGAGACAGTAAATTCCTATTGTTTAATCCCAATTAGTCTGTGGTACTTTGTTACAGCAGCCCTGGCAAACTGTTAAAAGTATTCTTCATCTGTCTCACTGTATTTTTATTAATAGCATTTCTAAATGAAACAGATGGATTGTCCCTTCTATTTCAGTTCTAGGGACAGGTGGGTCAATTAGTCAACACCAACATTTTCTGTGGGTCAAACCATTCTGATTACTTCTCTTCCTCTGCTGCCTATTAAACAACCATGCCCATCTTGTCTCTGGCAATTACTTGCCACCACATGGCTTCTGGTTTTTAGAGATTCCACTGAAATCAGGGGTCAAGTTTGATGGCAGCAGCTCCCACTATCATTCCTCACCTACCAACAGGAGCCATGACAAAGCCCTTCAAGAAAGTGGAAGCTCATTTCTCACCATCTTGGCCAAAGAGCCGTCCTCTGGACCCTTCTGGAAGACGTGGTTCAGAGGTGGGTAAGCAGGTCTCACATGATAAACCCGCTTTAGTATTCGGATATCCTTAAGCCTTTAGATTCCTTCCTCTAGGGAATACCAACAAAGTTCTGGCAACTCAACTTTATTCAGTGAGGGCCAACTTTGAGTTCAAGTTTCAATAACACAATAAAAACCAGGACAATGGATGACTTAGCAGCAGGGTAGTTCAAATACCATGGGTTACTTATTAAATGAATCTGCCACACTCAGCCCCCCGACACTTATCTGGTGCCTGGGGAACAGCAGCAGAGGATCCGTCCAGAGCTGCAGCTCTGTAAAGGCTGGTGGGAGCTCAGGTGAGTGCTGCTGTCCCAGATGGAATAGGTAACAAGAGAAAGGCTCTGTAGACAGCTTCATGGAAACCATGGGAGTGGAGCAAAACTGACATATTACCTTGAGGATTTCTAGAAATATCTGAGTCTGATGGATTTTAAGGGGCATTTTTGAGTGCAAGTGGGTAATGAAATAGCAAAACTTGGGTACAAATGCACATTGGTCCTTATTCACATACACAGTCTTGTAAAGCTGTAGTTAGAAATGGTTGTTGTCCTAGACTTTTCCATCATCGCATTCTATAAATTACAGAGAGGTTATTTGGTGTGCTTCCTATCACAAACCTCATTAGTGGCAGGTCTGATTTAAACATTAGGAATTCCAACTCCAACTGCTCTTTCTATCGTACTGCCTTGTGACTGCATATAAGAAAGAATTTGAAATTGACCGTTTCTTCATGAGAGCAAGGCCATGTCTGAGTTTTGCATATCATTGTGCTTAGCACAGCACTTGCCATGATGTAGGGGATCAAAATATATTTGCTAAGTGAATAAATAAACTTCACAACAATTAAAATTGTCTTCCAATAAGAGAGCAGCAGCCCAGATGACCTTGGATGTCCCTTCCTATTATAAAATTTCACTTATGTTGTTTGTGTTTGTCTTGGTTAAAGTGAATGATTAGCTAAAAATTAAAGAAAGCTTTTAGTATTATAGTGTTTTCAAAAAATGCCATTCAGCCAAAATGAGAAAATACTTTCTGAAACTCAGAAGAAAACAGATTCCTATGATTTCTTGTTTATCTGTTTATAGTTTTATATGTATATCAAATCAGAATGCACTAGATTTGATACTTATGTGTGCTGTTTTCTTGTGCAAGAGAAAGTCCTTATATTTGGGATACATGTGGTTAGAGTGAAATAGAAATAGCCACATCATTAATTTTATTTTTATATTAAGGCTCAAAATGTTTGGTAATTTTCACATTAACTTAAACTGTAGAGATACTTTCATTCTGACTCTTTACAACTGATTCACTTTAATTTTCATTAATCATTGAATAGTAGAAATTGGTAGTATTTATACCTCCTCCATCAATTGGAAACCACATAATAAAGGAATAAGGAAAGAAAATTACAGAGGCAATTCAATTCCACATGTTATACTCTGGGGAGATTGTCAGAGCTATTTTCCAATATATCAATCACTGTTTCCTGAGACAAGACAATAACCGGCAAGAATATCAGCCCACCATGTATAAAATGAGGACAGGAGCATTTCTTGATTTGTTTAAATAAAATAGTTCACATTTGCCAAAAATTGCATGGTTCTTCAGGCTGCAAAGTCTAAATAAAAGCCTTTTATTCATAGAACTGTTGTAGGACAAGTAAAGGAATACAATTAAATTCTAAAGCTTAAATTAAGAAAGAGGCCCTTAGTAAATCGTTAGGTTAACTGGAAAGGATCAGGCCAGAAACTTGGGAAAGTGTCTCCAAGGACAATCATTGTCAATATTTACAGCATATTTTTCCTCCGAGAAGCCATCTGATTGCCCAGCTCTTTCATGTGAGCTCTGCACAGATGGTCCCAATGTTCACAAATGTTTCCTTTAAATCGGGAAGTCACATCCTGTTTCTTTTGGTTCCCGTTCTCGGTAGAGTCTTTGACAGAGGGACCTGCTGGAGCCTCTGGCTCAGCTAGGAGTTCTGTGCTCACTTTCAGCTTTGGATCCATCCTGGCAAATGGCACAAGTGGGAACATCTTTCTCTCTTCTCTTCCAGGTGTGTTAATAGGGGAACAGCACAAAGCAAACGTGTGCTTCAAGTGTTCCTTTATCCTTCTTTTAGAAGTTCCTTCTCATAACCTATTCACCCCAATCCATACCCAGGGACTTGATCTGTTCAAGCTTCTGTCTCAATAACTGAGGTTCCCATTACTCAGTCCTGAATGAGTTGAGATTTACTTACCTGTGCTTGCAACCTATGTCTCCTACTCTTAGCTAATTGCCTTTCAGAAAGGAACTGATAAACTTGATAATAAGAATTTATTCATTAATTGGTTATTCCCTAAAGAGGGAACTATTATTTTAAGAGAGAACAACAATTTATAGTAGTAATAGAAATAATAACAAAAACCACTGTATATTGAATGCTTAAAATATCTGTGTACTCTATAGTTTATGTGCATTGCTTATTTATTCCTGAAAATCATCCAATTAGGCAATTACCATTATTATTCTCATTTTACTGATGAGAGAACCAAGGCACAAAGTAGATATGTAACTGGTCCAATATCATGCAATTAGTCTGAGATAGAGACAAATATAAATTCACATTGCCTGGCTCCAGAGCTGGCATTCTTAACTAAAACTGATCTAAAGGTGGAAATATGATATTAGTGATAATATAAAGAAAGTTGATTTTTTATGCGATGCCTAAGATATGTTGTGCAAGTAACAAGATAGTCAAATGCAAGTGGGTTAAACAATGTGGATAATGATTTCATTAATAAGAATAAGAGGAGTTACTAGAAATGTTTAAAATAATTATTAAGGTATACCTTAATAGTCCAGTGCTCTGGGTCAGCTCCTCTCTGATTCTTGGCTTTCTCTCAGGGAAGCAAGAAGACTGTAGGGCAGCAAGCATTACATCCTTGCACAAAATTAAAGTTACAGAATGGATGAGTTCTGCTTTTCTGACCCATTGTAAGAATGGGGGAGACTGTCCCAGAAGATATCCCCCCAACATGGGGAACATTATGTTTCATTGAGCAGGGTTGTGTCACATGTGTTTGTTACTAGCGATCATTGATTAAAGGAATAGAATTAAACATGATCTTTTAGAGTAAATCATGTTCACCTCTGGGAATGAGAATGTTCCTAAGGTAGTCAATACTTGAAAAACTTGGGATTTTCTTAGTCAGGAGGAAGGCGTATGGCTGTTAAAAGGTAACTAATGGTGTATTTTGCAAAAGAATGAGAGAGCTGGACTCATGTGTGAGACACTTCAGTGAACAAAGTCCCTCATACATGAAAACACATACACAGCACACATATACACATATACACATGTACACAAGCGTACACTCGCATACATGCAAGTATACACGTGTACACATACACTCATATGCATGTCCTCACACACAGAATCATGTATACAAATACTGCCCCCCGCACACACATTCATCTAATGATGAGTGTTACAATGAGAAGCAGCCGGAATAAAGGTGATAAGAATAATAAGAGGTTGGATTGATCAATGGATAAAATTAGATGCACTAGAATCAAAGTCCCTGGGCTTTAATTTTGTTGTCTTTGGTTTTGCTCAGCTTCTGGAAAATGCTGATGAAAGTGTATTTTCAATTTGACTATCTATATTTAAGTTATTTTGTCTCTTATCTTAACCTAGAAGGAGAGTGACATCTCATAATTCAGATGTTTCTCCAAACTTGGGATTTTGGTCATAAAAGGTAATATGAAAATACTTGATTTTTTTTTTTTTCAAAATTGAAGTTGCTGTGTTTCTGCACATTGTAAAAAAAATCAAACACTATGGAAATTCTGAAGAAAAACATCACTTTCGTTCTCAGTACCCCCAAACAGCCATATATTATGAATGCATACGTTTTTAAATTAAGATCATAATTTAACAATTATTATGTTAGTCAATTTAAGAGCTATACAATTAATTAACCAAGTTTCCTGTACATAGACATATTCATTTTCTATTGGTATCATCCTCAAAATTGATGAATATGCATGGAAAGAATGTAGGAATAAAGAGTGTATGAGGAAGAAGGTAATTTTCTGATTGAAAAATAGTGCATCTTAATTTTGAGTTAAGAAATACAGAAAATACTGATAAAGTAGAAAAATATTGAATAATGTATAAACATACATATACAAAGCATATAATAATACACATGTGAATTGTATATGTGAAAGTATGAAATACATATGAAATATACATGTATGTAAAAATATACATGAGTATTTTATTACATTGACTTTTATATAGTAGTTAAACAATATTGCCAAATAGAGGTTTTTCTAGATTTCCTTGTAAGATTCTTCTGACTTTAGATCATTGTTAAAAGTGGAAACATTTGGGTAAGTTCATGAAAAAAGTGTGTTTTTAAGATAACCCTTATCTGCCATACATTGTGATGTACTTGAACACTATTTTGTAATTTAAAGTATGCATATGAAATTTGGTCTGCTTAAAAGGTCATAAAATGGGAATTAATAGTATCTCAATTAATAGCTATCATTAAACTTAATACTTTTCTATCTAGAATTTGAAGTACAATGAAATCTACTTGTAGAATCCTTGAAATAAGAGTATTTCTCTTCTCTTTGTCTCTATATATTTAAATATAATACTTTATAAATAATTAAAGTATATATATATATATAATGTATATATATATTAAGTTAGAAAGCATATAATAAAATGGGCCACTGTGATCCCATCAAACATGACTGATGCTTTGAATCTATCTATGTGCTCCTCTCCTACTTCATCTCATTACCTCCAACCAGGAGGTGGAGATAAATTTACCCTTAATTTATTAAACTCTTGCTTTTTCTCTACAAAGATTTATCACATATATATGTTGTGGTGGTTTCAATTATGTACCCCAATTCAGACATAATTTCACTATCAGTCCACACTCCTGTGGGTCTGGCGTGAACTCATTGTAAATAGGACCTCTTGGAAATGTTATTTTAGTTAAGGTATGGCCATTGGGCCTTAATCCTATAACTTGAGGCTTTATGAAGAGAAAGCCATGAGGAAGAGCCAGAAACTGGAAGTCAGTGAAACCTGGAAGAAAAAGGAGATGTATCACCATATGACAGGAAAGCCAAGGAACCCAAGGATTGTCAGCTGGCCAGAACACTACTGACTTTGGGAAGCAGCAAGCCTTCTAGCCTCAAAACTGTTACTCAATAAATTCCTGATGTTTAAGTCAACACATTGTGCTTGTCATAGCAACTGTTCTTAAAAAAACATGCTGTTTGAATTTGTTTTTTCCTAAAATTTATGTATATACATGGAATCTCCTTAAGGATTTACTTCTTTAATGCAAAACTATTTTAGCAATTTCTTGTAGCTCTTTTTTGTATAGTATTTCATGTGTACCTATACCACAATCTATTTATTCATTTTCCAGCCAATGGGCATTTTGGATGTTCCTGGTTTGTTGCTATTGTAAATAGTACTCCTGTGAAATTCTTGCAAAGGTTTAGTCATGCCCATTTCTTACAGTCTGCCTAGGAGTAGAAATTCTGGATTATAGGAAATGCAAATATTCAAATTTACACAATAATGTCAATTTTTTCTCTAAAGTGGTTGTCCCAAATAACTCTCTCTGCAGCACTGTATAAGTTTTCATTGATCTATATACTCTTCACCACTTGTTATTCTCAATTTAATATGTTTAATTTTCATTTCCTGAATTTCTAAGGAGGTTGAGTACAATTTTGGGTGTGTATTCACCATTCATCTGTCTATATTTGTGCTTACTTTTAGACAATTATTTATATTTTTTCTTATTTATTTGTAGTTATTCATTATATATTCTGGATATTAGTTTAATGTTCTGGAAATATGTTTCTCAAGTTTGTCACTTACCTTTGACTTTTTTAATTGCTGTATTTTGATGAACATTATTTCTTAATTTTAAGATGGTCAGTAATCTTTTACTTTTATGGTTTTCTCTATTTTAATGACCGAAAGATATTATTAAATATTTTCTTTTGAGAGGTTTAAGATTTTTTTCACCTTTAAGTAATCAATCAGCTGGAATTGAATTTTGTGTATTTTTTTTAATATGGAAAACAGTCTCACTTATTAAATAGCCCTTCCTTTCCTGAGGACCATGATAACACCTCTATCATGCATAAAGTTTTTATATATATAACCATATCACATTATGTTTCTCCATTCTTTCTTTTGGTCCATTTGTCCAATTTTTCCCCCAAATAGCTAACATTCAGACAATATAAATCAGTAAGCATGTTACTTTTATTGCTCTGATCTATTAGACATTTTTTTCTGATAAGTCAGAGGCCCATTCTGATTGCCTAGGCTCTGTGACATATGAGTCATTACAGTATTTCAATGTCATCCCTGTCTTAATCAATATACAGTCTTAGTAATTACAACTGAATAATGTTGTGATTCCTTCTATGGCAAGTTTCTTACATTATTCTCTCCCTTCAAGAGTTCTTGGCTACTCTTTTGCCTTTGTTCTTCCATATAAATTTTAGAAGAGATTTTCAAATTCCATGTAAAACCTGTCAGAAATTTTATAGAATTTCTTTGAATTTAAAATACTTGGAGGGAGAATTGGATTATATATGCTTTTGTGTCTCTGCTTATGAAGAGGGAATACTTAACTATTTATTTACAGCTCCTTTAGTGTCTTTCAAAAATGTTTTTAAGATTTTTCAGACAAGCCTTACTCATTTGGATATTTAATAGTTCTGTTTTTTATTATTATTGCCTAGTATAAGTGGTGTTTTTCCTAATTACATTTCTAACCTATAATTAATTTATTCTCTTCCATTTTTCCAATTTATTTTTAAGCCACCCATATTTACTGTGGTTGTTAATCCATTTGGATTTTTTTGTATTGTCTTAATTTTTTCCTATTTGCCTTATTTTTCTAAATTTTTTTTTATTTTTCTCCTTACTATTTTATAAGTGTACATTCTATACTTGTCTTCTTTTAGCTTTTATTCTGAATTTTACCCAAAAAATCTAACTGAAAAATTATTGAACCCATTTCCAGAACAGTACATGCATTTTGAAACACTTTAACTCCATTCATGCCCCACCTAACTTATGTGCTACCTACATATATTCAATGCTCCTTTCTGCCCTCCCTACTACATGGGGCGTGACTCCCAAGGGTGTAAATCTCCCTGGCAACATGGGTCACGACTCCCAAGGATGAGCCTAGACCAGGCATTGTAGGATTGAGAAAGGCTTTTGGACCAAAAAGGGGAAGATAAATGAAACAAAATAAAGTTTAAGTGACTGAGAGATTTCAAATGGAGTTGAGAGGTCATTCTGCTTGTTATTCTTATGCATAATATAGATATCCCTTTTAGTTTTTAGTGTATTAGAAGAGTTGAAGGAAATGCCTGAAACTGTTGAACTGTGAACCAGTACCCTTGATTCTTGAAGATGATTGTATAACTATATAACTTATACAGTGTGGCCATTTGATTGTGAAAACTTTGTGGCTCACACTCCCTTTATCCAGTGTAGGGACATATGAATAGAAAAATGGGGACAAAAAGTAAATGAATAATAGGGAGGAAGGAAGGGTATGAGATGTTTTGGGTGTTCTTTTTTACTTTTTATTTTTATTCTTATTTTTATTCTTATTTTTTGGAGTAATGAAAATGTTCAAAAATTGTGGTGGTGAATGTACAACTATGATGATACTGTGAACAATTTATTATACACTTTGGATGACTGGTATGTGAATATATCTCAAAAATTGCATTAAAAAAAGTAAATTGTGATGATCATGATAGGGGTGATAAGGTCCTTGAGCACTTACTCTGTATGAGAAATTTTGTTAAATGCTTTACAGAGAAAAATATCTTTGAGTCCAGTTAAAAACAGTATAAACTTGGTATTAGTATCCATATTTTGTCTTTGGGCAAAATGTAGATTTGATAATAACAATAAAATTTCAGAAATGAAATATTTTCTTAGTGATATTTTTACATGATCATTTTCTCTTGTCTTCCTGCAGTGGCTACAGTGTGGTCTGATGATGCTCAGTGGTAGTCTTTATTGTTTATATCTAGTTTTGATGGAAAGTTTCTGATGTTTTACCTATAAATACAGTGTTTGTTGTAGATTTCTTGTAGAAAACCATTTATAAAGGCAGTATCATTGTATTTCCAGCTTGCTAAGCATTTTGTTCTCTTCCTCATTTAAAAAAATCAGGAATTTTTTGTTCTCTTCCTCATTTAAAAAATCAGGAATTTTTGTATCGTATCAGTTTTCAACCACCTATCCAAATAATCAATTGATAGTCAATTACATTAACAAATTTCCTAATGCTAAACCATCTTTGGATTCCTGTGGTAAAACATACTTGCTCCTAATATTCTATGAATTTCATCTGTTTGAATTTAATATATTTGCAATTGCTTTCATAACTAAAATTGAAGGACAATTTTCATGTCATGTGGTATCCTTGCCTGATTTTTATCTGCCTTGTAAAATGAGTTGGAAAATTTTTGATTATTTTCTTTACCTGGAATGGTTTGAATCAAGGATTGGCAGTTCTTTAAAAAGTACAACTTGCCCTTTTGGGTCTGGTTAAAAGTTGGGAGATAGTTGACTAGCTTTCCAACTTCTTATATGATATTTATCAATTCAGAAAATCTAGTCATTTTTACACTGATTTTGTTAGAAAACATCTATTTCTTCTGCATTTACAAATTTATTGACACATAAATTTGAAATAGCATTGTGAAGAGGTCTAAATAGTAAAGGCATATAAAGCACTTAGAATAGTTCTGTCATAGAATAAGGGCTCAATAAATATCATAATACGATTATGAATTGGTATGCTATGGGTTTATTTTTATAATTATTTTGCTTATTCAATGAAATTATATATATAAACATATAACACACACATATAATATACATTTTAGTATTTTTAATGAAGTCATACAGACCTAGATTTCTTTTTGTCTCCATAAAGCTGTTTTTCTTCACTGTTAATTGAAAGTTTCTCTCAAAGGAAAATTTTATTTCTCTCATTTCAAAATTTTGAGGAAATCAAACCCATAAACTCTGCATTATGACAACAAAGAGAAGCCAATGTAGTTTCTTATCCAATTAAGGGTAGAAAAGTTATCTAAGAGAATGATTTTTTTAATGGGAGCTAGCCTGAAAAAGTTTTAATTACTTTCTTCCTAGTTCCTAGAAATATGTTTCAATTACTATTTATTTAGTGAATATTGCAAGCAAAATCCTTTGCTAGTGCCTGTGAGATGCAAAGCCAAAAAATACAAGGTTCCTGGGTTCTAATTTCTTTTAATTTAGTGAGGAAGAAGGACATATCAATAAATAACTGCAATGCAATATGGCAAAATACCACAGAAGAGATATTTAGAAGTGTCATGTAATCACAAATATGGAACAAAATTATTCCACAACTTGGGTATGGTGTGGGGATGTTGGAGAAAGTTACAGAGGGGAGATTTCCCCAACCTGACATTGGTCAACGTTTCAATAGGATAAGGGCTCCTTCAGTTGTCACATCACCCATGGACAATAATCTCACTGATATTTGGTTCCAAGTCCTAACAAATTTTGTTTTTGAAATCAGTCCTTGTGGTAGATTGAATTATGTATCCCAAACAAGCCATGGTCTTAATCTTAACGCATAATCCTGTATGTATGAACCTGTTTGTAAATAGGACCATTTTATTAAAAAATTCAATTTTATTGAGATTGTTCACATGCCATACAATCATCCAAAGATCCAAAGTGCACAATCAATTGCCCACAGTACCATCATATAGCTCTGCATCCATCACCACAATTAATTTTGTTTTTTCAATTTTGAGGACATTTTCATTACTCTAAAAAAGAAATAAAGACAAAAAAGAAAACTCTAAACCTCCCATACCTCTAATGACCTCCCCTCCAAGGTTATTCCAACCTTATTCCTGTGCTGCTCATTATACTCAGATTTTCACCGAAGTTTGTTAACACCTGGCTTGTTCAGCATATTACATCGCCATATCCCTGAGTGATGAGATTATCAAAGCTCCAATACAAGCACCTAAGTATATTGACTGGATATGCAAATGCATATTGTTTCCTAGAGACAAGATGTATTTCTAGATAAGAAAGAGTATGCTGCGAGGAATAAAGTATATACATTTTGTGGAGAAATTAAATATATAATGAGATATCTTGTGGCCACTTGGGTCATCCAGAATGTTTAGTGTGATCACTAACTTCTTAACTATATTAGAGACTTTGGGGACTTGGACAAACTCTTATTTCTTTTATCAGCTTCACCTTACTCAGTAGCTGAGATGATTCATCTTTATAATTGATGCCTGTTTGATTCAGTGTCAGATACCCTGGGACCCAGTTTATAATGGGTAAAATAATTTAGAAACAAAATGGGGTGGAATAATAATTTTTTCCAAATACTTTTCCCCAAGGAAAGTTATCCTTGTTAGTAGCAGCCTGAATTGATCTAAGAGCTCATTAAGAGAAATTCTAAGATTGGTAAATGGCTCTGTTTGTCTTAAGTAAAAGTAGGAATGCATTATTTTTACTCCCTGGGGGCAGAAATACGCAGCAACTTGATTCTACTCTTTCCACTACAGAAGCCAGGAGCAATTTCCTCATAAGCTTTCCTATTCTTTTTCTCCAAGTCCTCTTTTAGGTATTTTAACAGAAAAATGTTTGCTAAAAGAAAAAGGGGAGTTACATGAGTATAAAACAAAACCAAATATTTAGTATTTTTTAAGTTAGAAAGCAAATCAACATGGTTGATACAATTTCTATTTTTTTTTTTTTTTTTGGAATTTATTGATGTTTTCTTGGTGCCATAATAAATAATCAGTTGTTAAAAAAATTTCATGGGAATACATAAAGAAAAAAATGTTCTCTGTTGTCAGGGTATTATGGCTGAGATATATTGATTAGGTCAACCATATGATTTATTATATTGCATGCACTGTTACATATTTTAGACTACCTCATCAATCATGAGCTGACAGGTTATTTAAATTCACCTACAACTATAAAGCATTTTTATTTGATGTGTTTGTGATGTGATAGTTGGTGAAAAAAGATGCTTGAAAGTTACAACCTTATTTTGAATTGCTTGCCTCTTCATTTAAGGGTGTCTCTTTTTCTTATATAACATTTGGTCTAGAATAAAACATATCCACCAAGCCTACTATTCTGTCTGCTAAATATCCAAATATATTTTTCATCCATTATTAGCTACATCCATATCTGGGTGTTTTTCATTCATATTCTAAATTTAGTCATAATCCCACTCTGATATATAGAAAACTAAGGATTAAACTATAAATTTAATAATCACCAACCCACTTTGGATGGAAGAGTGAGGGAAAAGAAGAAAGGGCAAAATTGGTTAATATATAAATTGGTTATACATATGTATACAAATAGTAAACAAACCCAGAGGTGATTGCTATAGTTGTTTATGTAGATATCTATATCTATATCTATATCTATCTATATATCTATATATCTATAAATCTATAATTATATCTATAGCTATCTATCTATCTATATATATATATAGACTGTTCCACCCCTGTTTCTAAAACCCAACCCTTCCAAGTGCCAGAATCTGCTCCAGTGGCTCACAGATAAAGGTGGCTTATCATATACTTTATTGTCTACCTTCCCTTCCCCGTATTACTTTCCAACTCCCATTAGTGTTCCCTATACTTCTCAAATAAAGTATTTCACTGAAATCCTTGTCTCCAAACTATTGCTGGTGAACCCAAACGAAAAACCGAGACTGAAATTTCTCATGTGACAGTTCAGACTGATTGAAGAGGCTCAGGACATTCAGCTTAAGTCACCTCTGATATGGATGGGTCTAAAACCCATAAACTAAAAAATGCAGTTTCACAAAACCTAAAAGTCATACTTATCTTGTTCCTAATGCCTTCCCAACAGCTCTTCAATGATAAAACACATGAAAAAAAAAACAAAACAAGGATGAGTCTCATGATAAATATTTGTAAATATAGCTGGAGGTTTGGATTAGATTTCCAGATCTCGACTTAGATCCCTCTCTGACGTCAGAGATAGGAAAATATGGCATGTGGAGATGAACTTAAACAAAGGTAAATGGTCCAATACTTGGAACTTGGACCAAGGAGCAACAGGCTGTTTTCCCTCTGAAAACCTACTTGATTACGTAAATGTAAACTGAATATTTGATTTAATATACATTTTTTTATTTTACAAATTCAGTTCTCCATTTTTTCTTTTTTCACAAAATAAACCTATTTTATTAAGTTTTTATCATTTTTTTCTGTTACATATACTGTGTTCTCTCTTTCAAAAATCTTGGTTTGGTTTCTAAGTGTTCACATCACTGTATTTTTCCTCTGTAATCTTGCAGATCATTTCAAGACTATTCTCTGTATTATTGGCAATTTTCAAACTGTGTATTTTGTCTTCTGATGCTTAAAATTTATTTTTAAAAATTCTATGGCAGGTTATTTTGTCCTCTTTTACCCTGACTCAGATCATTCTATTGTTTCTATACTCCCTTTTAAGTGTCTTGTTTAAATATAGTTTGCAGCTCTTTTGATATACAGTTTCAATTCCTCTTTATTTCCCTGAAAATATCTTCTATTATATATTTTTGCATATACATTTTTTCTTTCCAAGTTTTTGACTTTCTCACTGCATTATGCATTAGTCAGAGTTCCACCAGAGAAATGGAACCAGTGATCTTCATCATTGGCAGATTCTGTATTTGCAAATTCATATGCTCACTCAAATTTATCTGCAACCCCCAAATCAATACTTGCTGCACTGCATTTCCATGTTATTCACGCACACATTTAGCGGAGGGAAAAAATTGAGTCTCCCAATGTGCACATTCCCAGATGAGGTTGAGTAAGGCGACACTTTGCCTTCCTGTTTCAGTTCTTATACTATAATAAGTGTTCCTCTTCATGGAATATTTGGTGGCATGCTCCGGTTTGCTAAGTCTTCTCTGAAGAAAGGCTGCTGGCATTCCAGGTTTCTCTGTCAGATAGCAAGGCACATTGCTGGCATCTGCTGGTTCTTTGCTCCTGGGTTTTGTTGCTCTCAGCTCCTGTTCTCTCTTAGCATCTCCAGGGCATTTCTTTCTCTGCTCTTTCTAAATGTCTCTGCCTTTTATCCTCTCATAAAGGACTCCAGTGAAAGATAAAGATCCACCTTGACTGGGCTGGGTCACATCTCAATTGAAACAACCCAGTCAAAAGGTCCCACCCTCACCAGCTCTGCACCCACAAGAATCAATTAAAAGAACATTGCCTTTTCTGGGGTACATATCAGCTCCAAACCAGCACACAGGTTGTTCACATTTTAGGACTTTTTGTTGGTGATATCACTATTTAAAATGGCTCCCAAGGATAGTGCTGAAGTGCAATCCAATGTTCCTAAGCTGTTCCTACGAAGGCTGTGATGTGCCATACAGAAAAAGTATCTGTTAGATAAGCTTAATTCAGGCATAAGTTACAGTGTTAGCCATGAGCTCAATGTTAGAGAATCAACAATATATACTATATAAGGTGTCTTTAAATAGAAAGAAACACACATAAAACAAGGTTATTTACTGATCAGTTAATGAAAAAGGCTTGCATGAACCTAACCCTGTATCTCCCCTAGGAGCAGTGGTTCAGTATTCACTAATTCAGTATTTGTGACAATTTTATATAACATAACTACTACAAATAATGCGAATCAACTGTACATATATGACTGATGGCAAGAAATTTGCTTGTGATTGTGAGGGCTGAGTAAGCAAGCCCAAAATTCATGGGCAGGCAGGCAGGAAGGGCAGAATGGAAACACTCAAATAGGAACTGATGTTGAAGCCCATTGGAGAAATTTCTTCAACTTCAAGGAAATCTCAGCTCTGATTTTAAGGCTTTTCAACTGATTGGATCAGATAATTGAGAATAATTTCCTTTACTTAGAATAAACTGACTGCAGATGGAAATCACATCTACAAAATACCTCCACAGCAACACCCAGTTTAATGTTTTGTTCAATAACTAGGGACTAGAGACTAGCTACACTGACACATGAAGCTGACCGTCACATTCACTTTAGGAACTATAATTTTACATAGATTGGATTATTGTTTAAGTCACATTATTACTATGCAGTCCTGTATAGGAAATCAGGTAAATATGGAATTATATTTTCTTCTCTATAACTTCTGCCCTGAAATGTATTCAAAGAGTTAGGGTCTCATACTATTAATTGTTGAACTATAACTAAGTTTATATGGTTTTAAATGACATTTTTTTTAAAAAAAGCAAAACAAACAGTAATTATTATTAATTGCAGCATGCCATAATATATTGCAAAACTATATTTGTTGTAGTAGTAATGCACTGCAATAGCACTCTGTTAAAAAAGGTTTGATGTAGATTAGATCACCACAATAATATCTTAACCAAGCAACTGAACCATTCAACATAACTTCAGTGACAGAAACATTTGTCTTTTTTTTTCCCATTGGAATTATAAATTGATAATAAGAGACAGATAAACTGTGTGGGTAATTGCTTAACTTGACATGGATGTGAAATAACATTCTTTGCAATATTCCACAAGACCTGATTTAACAGAATACTTTATTCAGCTAATTACCTGATTATACTTATAAAGAAGAAGAAGTTCTAAATGAAGTATATTGTTTCAAATAACCAAACTTTAAAAACTTCTTTCTTTAGTTTTTGTAAAAAACAACACTTTAAAGGTCTAAAATTATCCCATAAAATATTTTCAGCAGAAATATTTAGAATTACAGAAAGCAATTTTAGAATAAAATGAATAGAACAATAAAAATGTCAATCTATTAACAGAATTTGCATAAGGTGTTTTAAATTTGAGCTGTTTTTCTAACTCAATTGAATAAGTAATAAAACAATTTCCTCCCCAAATATTTGAATTGCGCACTCTTTGGTTTTCACGTCCAGATAAAATGAACCTGATGACTAATAGAGAAGTATGAGGTTATTCACAAATGCAGGCCAATACTAACAATTATATCTATGATTTTGGGGATTAAGATAAATGTCTTTTAACAATATTGTGACAAATCAGAAGACACTGGATTGCATTAACCATCTTAATAAAACATGGACAGATTAGAGTCTTAAAATAACTATAGCTATAAAATAAAAATATTTTAAGAGAAGTAGTTGCTTTTCATTTGGGAGATGATTCAGATTATGTTTTATCTAGAATTCACCAAAAACACAGCATAGATGTGGGGAATGAAACGTGAACTTGTAATATTAAGAAACATTAGAGTGGAGAATCAAGGCATATCAGTAATTCCTATGAAGATTATGAATGTGGGTTTTGGGGAAAATGGAACCTTTGTGAAAACTACACAAGAAGAATTAAAATAAGGCAAGCCCAAGACTCTGAGCCAATGGTAAGAGCATTAAAAAAATAGGAAGAGAAATATTTGGGATGGTAACATTTATCCATCTGACCACAAGAGTCTCCCAGGATGTTGAGAAAATATAGTCAGTAGTTCTAAATAGTGGTTAGGATTGTGGACTCCAGAGGAAAAGTATCCCAGCTCAATCACTTACCAACTGAATGATTTGGGGCTGTTATTTCTCTGGTCCTCATTTTTGTTAACTTGGTGGTATGCACCTCATGGGGTTATTAAGGATTAAATGACACAACATATGAAACGCATTTAGAAAAGTACCTGGGACATGGAAGAGTGATTTTGATTACAAAAAAGAACATTTAAGAAGAGATGCAAGAAAACAAGGAACATAAAAAACAGTATAGGATGGAACAGTCTGGGGAAAGAAGAAAGGTGAGAGAGAGATATAACTGTGAAATTGAGGAAAGTGTACAATAACTATATAGAAAATAGTAAGCAGTTTTTATGGGGGCAAGAAGAAAAGTGTTCAGATGGGAGACCACCTTGTCTGAGGACAGCAATGAAGTATATGAAGACAAGGAATAGCATCCAAAGGGATTAATGTAAGGAAAGGATTAACATGGGAGTAACTGATTTTGTAGAAAGAGAAAATGACCAAAAGCAACAAAAGGAATAAGAGAAATGAGAGAATTCAGTTGAAAACTTGAAGAGTAAGAAGGAATAAGTGACACTGGGGTTTTGGGAATGGAATTGAGATGAATAGCTGGATATAGAGGTGTTAGTGATAAGTTGGATGTTGATCACTAGATCATGATATAGCAAGCATGATTTATACATTATGGATAAAATACACCTTGTGAGGAAAGGGAAGAATTCATTTGTTCTATAAACTTTCACTGAGTGCTGACTATGTGCTAGGCCCTATGCTAAATACTAAGAATAAAGAGAAAAGCAGAACACTGTCCCTGTCTTAAAGTGGTTCATACTGTTGTGGAATAAGAACAGCAATTATGATGCAAGGGGTAAGTATTACTATGTGGAGAAAACAGGGTTCTTTAGGAATACAAAGGATGAACATATGGGAAGGACACTTGGTCAAACTGGAAAGACTGAACATAGCTTCTCGAGGCCTTTTGTTAATCCTTCAATTATTTATTAATTTATTTAAGATTTAACAATTCCATTATGCCTGATAACATCTTGAAGAATGAAGAGTGGTTGTTCAGGAAGACAAAAAAAAAAAAAAAAAAGAACAGAAGAGAGTGTAAAGGTATATATAATCACTTAAAATATAGTAGGGATAGAAGGTGACAGCATAGTTTGTATATCTATTAATTAATATGAAAGGCAAGTATTGCTAAGACAAAGAATATTGCTAGGACTTAACTACTTTATTCCAGAAATAACAGTCTTGGAAACCATGACTTTCAATGTCAAAAGTCAGAGAAAAGGGTTTCTTGAATTCCAAATGATTGACTCCTCATACCAAGAGCCAAAGCCAAGAGAATTATAAATATGGAGTTAATGTAAACCATAAAATGGGAAAGATGCCAGGAGGTAATTTCCAAAACAGTTTTTCTGCCAATGTTGGGCAGGGAGGGGAGGAAGGACTTTTGTTGAATTACAGGAGGTGGTGTTTGGGAGAGGGAAATCAAAGAGAAATAGAAAAGACCATAGATATAAATGTAAAATTTCTGCATTGGGCTGAGATCTCCAGGGTCAGGCTGAAAGAAATTCTACATGGATTTGGATGGATCTGAGAACTGATGGACTTTGGACTTGTTCTCACTTTTTCTTGTCCAAGAAAGTTAGAAGCCTCTTAGAGACATGTGCATCTAAACAGTACTCTCACAGTGCTGAGGGAGTGGTCTAGACCAATAGTCTGGAGAGAAGCTTCCCAGAGTCCATTAAAAACCGTAGCAGTGAAGGAAAGAATCAGACTAGTACCCCAAGAGGGACATGGACGTGACAAAGAGAGAGCAAGGAGGACAAGGAGGATACAATTACAAGGAACTGATGTCTATTGATCATTAGCCTTAGCTGCTAGCTTAGGATGACAGGGATCAGATAAGATGCTACTTTTCCACTGAAGCCAGAAGCAGGAACCAGAGTGTGGTATGAGCATAAAACAAACATCTTCTGGTTCCAGGATGATAATGGGCATGATAGTAAGATGCTAGATACATAATCAATGATTTGGGAATGAGAAGGGAGAGGACCTGAACTGACTGGTTATCTATGGAAAGTGTATTCTAAAGCAGAACTGACTCAGTTACCTTGAATTAGCATGTTTAAGTTTTCTATCATCAGCAAAAATAATATTTATTTATGCAGAAGTAAAATTCATCTTCATATGCTGAATATTAATGTTATATGGGGTTTAACTGACAAGGAAGTAGTAATAAGCTAAATTCCAGGGTGAAGCAAGCCCTTCATAGATAAGCAGGGCAACAGCAACTTTCACACTTGGAGAAAAGTGTCTGCTCTGGGTTCGTTGAGAATGCAATGTATTGGGAATACAATAGACTTCAAAGACACTTTGTATGCAAAAGGGGAGACCATCTGGGACTTTGACAACAGCTTGAGCTGCAACATGGATTGCATGTGGAAGAGAATCAAATATAAAGACAAGAAATTGGGTCGATATGTCTCCCCCACCCTATAGATTTGCTCAGAAAGAACACTGGAGGAGGAGATGATGAGCAGAGGGAAATCACATAGTCACTGAATTATTTCATGATTGGATTCTGCAGTACAGCTAGACTTGAATCCCAAGGTAAACTAAAAAACATCTGAAATTTCTGCCAACACTGTCCCAACAAAAATAATGCATATACCAAAGAAATGAAGTTAATTTATTTAAAGCTTCAACTTCAGGTCAATATGTGCTGTGAGGAATTAGAATGATTAGCTCCTTGGCCAAGCTGCAAGGCACAGGAAAGGACTTGCACAAACAAACAAAACATTTATATTCAGTCTCCAATGTCCTTTTTTGTACAATTCCCAGAATACAATAAAAATCATTACAAGACATATGAAGAAGCAGGAAAATGTGACTGGGAATCAAGAGGAACAGTCAATAGAAGCAGACTCACAGATAAGCAAGTTATTGAAATTAGCAAGCAAGGACTTTAATATAACTATTAGCAATATGTTAACTAATTTAAAAGAAAAGGCTATAATTGGTGAAGAGATAAGATGTTTCAGGAAAAAATAGGGCTAAATAGAAATTTGGGTACTTAAACATTCAATAACTGAAATGAAAATTACAATGGATGGTTTAATACCAGATTGGGTACCGAAGAAAAAGGACAAAAACTTCAAAGACAAGTAAGTCAACAGAAATTTCTAATCTAAAGCACAGATGAGAAAATAATAAAAAAATAGAGAATAAGAGAGGTATTAGATAATATTAATGTCCTAAAAAATATGTAATTGGAGTGTATTATATTTATTCTTAATGAAATAAAATAAACTATGCCCACAATAAATGAAAACATGGAAAATCTCAGCAGAGAAATAGAAATAAAAAAAAATCAAATTGAAATTTTGGAAGGAAAAATAAAGCAATACATGAAACAAATATTCACCAGATAATTTAAAGGATGAGAGGAAATAACAGAGAATAATGTAAGGGAATATGAAGATACATCAGTTATATTAGTCAGAGGTCTCCAGAGAACAGAACTGAAAGGAGATTTTACACACACACACACACACACACACACACACACACACACACACACATTGAGCTTTATTGTAGAAATTAGCTTACATGACCATGGGGACTGGCAACTCTGAATTCTGTAGGGAAGGCTGCAAATTGAGAATTCCAATGAAAGTTTTGATGAATTCCCCAGGAGAAGCTAGCTGGCTGAAGTAGAGATAGATATTCTACTTTCTGATTGCTGAAATCATTGGTCTCCCTTTAGGGCCTTCCATTGATTTCTCTCATTGATGAAGGCAATCTCTGTTATTGATTGTAGCTGTAATCTACCCAGATGCAATAAATTGACTAATGCTTTAAACCCATGAAATACCCTTACAGTAACAATCAGACCAGTGCTCGCTTGACCAAACAACTGGACACCATAACCTAGCCAAATTGACACATGAATTTAACCATCACATCAGTAGAAATTACTCATTAGAAAAGAACATAGAAAAATACATAAAAAAATAAACAGGGTCTCAGTTTCCTATAGGTAACACCATAGAGACTAACAAAAGAGTAGTTGGAGTCTCAGAAGAAAAGTAGAGAGAGAGAGAGGGATCATAAGAATTATTTGGAGAAATAATGGCTAAAAGTTTCCCAAATTTGATGAAAAGCATAAATTTTCAGAATTCATATGCACAACAAGCACAACATAGGAAAAGCAAAAAGAAGATCACAAAGAGGCTGATCATACTAAGATAGTTGAAGGATAAGGAGCAAATACTGAAAGCAGCCAGAGAAAAATGGCACATTACATGGATAGATTTGATAATGGTTGAGTTCTTATCAGGAACTATGGAGGCCAGAAGAGGGTAGAACAAAGGCTATAAAGTGCTGAGGTAAAATATGTCAACCCATGTCTATAATTAGTGAAAATATTCTTCTAGAATGGAGGTGACAAAAGAAAGTTCCTCAATCTAAGGGTGTTTTAATTTCCTGGCTCCTAAAACAAATAGCACGCAATGGGTTAGCTTAAACAATGAGAATATGCTAGCTCAGTTTTGAGGCTAGAAGAAGTCCAAAATCAAAGCATTAGCTAGGCAATGCTTTCACCCAGATATTGTGGTATTCTGTGAATGGCTGCTGGCAGTTCTTGGTCATTGACTTTTTTGTCTTATGACAATGCACATACATGGAGGCCTCTCCTGGATTCTCTGAGTTCTGTTGATTTCTGACCTCTTTCCGTGGCTTTCTCTCTGTGTCTCAATTTCATTTTGTTTATAAAGGACTCCAGTAATAGGATTAAGGCTTATCTGGATTCAGGTGGGCCACACCTTAAATAAAGTAATCTTATCAAAAGGTCCTATTTACAAGGTGTTCACACCCAAAGGAATGGATTAAGACTAAGGACATGTTTTTCTAAGGTACATAGCTCCAAGTCACTAGAAGGGTACCCTATACATCCTCCTAAAAATGAAATGAAATGAAGTGAAATAAAAGAAAAGAAAAGAAAAGAAAGAAAAAAAATTAAAATAAGCAACCTACAGCTAGGATCCTATATCCTCCCCACACTGCAAAGTTGGAACAAGATAAAGATATTCATTTTCATCTTTTCTTTTAAATATTGTGTTTTAGATTTGAAACAATGTAATAAGAAAAAACAGATCTAAATATCAGAAAGTTAGAATTAAAACTGTCTTTATTCATAGATAAATGATTATGTACATAGAAAACCTAATGAAATCTGTAGACAAACTCATAGAACCAATAAGTGAATGTGGCATGGTCACATTATGCAAGGCTGTTTTCAAAAATCAATTATATTGCTGTCATCCAGATAGTGACATCACACAACCCTATGGAAAAATCTCCCCTCAGAAACAACCACTAAAAGGACAAATCCTACTTTCCCGTAGTTCTGGAGGAACATAGAAACTGGAGGACTCCACAATCACTGAATTGAATTAAAAAAAAAAAAAAGTAGGAGATCTGCAACTTGGGCCTACTAGTCTGAACCTCTTCTCCTCACTCGGACCCATGCAGGCTAAATTGTCACACAGTGGCAGCACTCTGGCCTGCTTACCTCCTGCCATAGTTACAGACCAGAGTCATTCATTGCAGTGAACTGGAACCTCATGCGTACATAGTCAGGATGGGGACCCAAGGTTGAAAGGAAAAGACAGGAGAGAGGGGCCAGAAGCAGTATGAACAAGTGAAGATCTTCAGTAAGGTAAATGCAAAACCCTATTGTACCATATCCTCAATATATATCTCTACTCTTTAATTCATTTATGAGTTAGGATAAAATCAAATGAGAAATAATCATATTTCCTGATAATGCATACACAAAATATAAAGAGATAATGTGGACAAAACCACCATAAAAGAGGAAACAGCATAAAAGGGATATGGGAGCAGGAATGCATATGCTATTGAAGTTAAGTTGGCATCTTTTCAAAATAATAGGTTATAGACTTGGGTGGTATAATACAAACCCCAGGGTAACTACAAAGAAACCATTTTTAAAATAATACACAGAAACAGAAATGAGAAAGGGAGAAATTAGTCATGTCATGAAATATCAGTTGTACACAAAAGGAGTTTGCAATAAAGGAAAAGAGAGACAAAATAGATATTACATATGAAAAACAAAGGTCAAAATGAAGTAAGTCCTGCCTTTACAGTAATAACTGTGTCTTTTGCCAATCAAAAGACACAGATTGGTAAAATGAATAAAAAGCATAATCCAACCATATGTTATTTATAAGAGACTCATCTTAGACCCAAAGATACAAATAGTTTGAAAGTGAAAGGATGGAAAAAGATATTTCATGCAAATAGTAACCAAAAGAAAGCTGAATTAGCTATACTCATTATCAGATGAAATATAATTTAAATCAAAAGGTGTTACAGGAGACAAAGAAAAGAACTATACGTTAATAAAAGAGTCAATACACCAAGAAGAAATAATAGTTATAAATACTTATGCACCTAACCACAGCGCCCCAAAATATATGAGGCAAACACTAGCAAAACAGAAGGGAGAAATAGACACCTTTACAATTATAGTTCGAGTATTCAATATACCACTTTCATCAATTGTTAGAACATCTAGACAGAAAATCAATAAACAGAGAGAGAACTGGAATACTATGATAAATGGACTAGACCTAACAGACATAAACAAAACTGTGCACCCTAAAACAGCAGGATATACATTCTCCTCAAGTGCACATGCATCATTCTCCAGGATAGACCACACTTTAGGTCACATACAAGTCTCAATAAATTTTTTAAAACTGAAGTTATACATCTTTTCTGACCACAATGGAATGAAGGTGGAAATCAATAACTGGCAGAGAACTGGAAAGTCCACAAATATATGAAAGTTAAACATCACGCTTTCAAAGAATGAAAGAGTCAAAGAAGAAATCACCAGGGAAATCAGTAAATATCTTGAGATGAATGAAAAGGAGAACACAACAGATCAAAACTTATGAGACATAATGAAGGCAGTGCTCAGAGGAAAATTTATGAGCCAGTGGTAAACAAAAAATGCTGATTTTTACCTGTGTGAAAACTGCTAAATTCTTTAGAATGCTTGAAACTTGCAACCAATTAAACACTTCCATTTGAGATTTAAGTTTCCTGTCTATTGAACATTTTTGTCTGATCGAAACTCTTGATTGGCATCCTGTATCATGGCATTTGGAGCCCACCAGGAATCCTTTGTCTCTAAGAGAGATTGACAAGTGGACTTCATAGGAAATATTTTGTGAAATGCCCTTTATACCTCCTTTCCATGAGTACACTTGCCTTTTTCTTGAGGGAAAAAAAATCAACTCTTTGTCCTTTTCTTTATGTTTAAACACATTGGTTTGTTTCAGTATAGTCTAATACTGAAAGAAGTTTCAATTTTTGAAGAGAGTCAATGTTTCTTTCCTTTGCTTTACAGTAATTCCTGTTTTCCAGAGATGAAGAGATGGAACAATTTTTAAAGCATGTTGTATGCATGATAGGGCCACTGTTCTTTGCCACTGTACCTACTGAGAGGTAGAGTGGAATTCCTACCCCTCAGTGACTTGCTTGTTGTATAGAATGCTGTAAACTTCTGAAGCTAGGTTAAAAGAAGCCTTCTGGCTTCTACTTTGGTCTCTTGGAACAATTGCTCTCAGAGCCCTGCACCACCATGTAAGAAGCTTGAGTACTCTGCCATCATGTAAGAAGCCCAAGTCACATGAAAAGGCACTGGAGGCTGGGATACCATGCGGAGAAAGAGGGCTCCAGACATATGAGTGGAGATGCCATCATAGAAGTGGATTCTCCAGCTCCAGCCATCCCATTCTAGCCCTTCCCATTTCCCTGACCCACAGAATCATGAACCATGTTTATTTTAATAGACCAAGTTTGGGGGATAGTTGTTTATGCAACAATAGTTAACCAGAACAATTGAGAGTCCAGTGAAAACCTCTTGAGATATATTTGTAAGATCAGCTTTGCTTTCTACCTTAGCATTTTTATTAAGAAAACCATTCAGTAGAATATTTGGATAAATAATAAAATAATTATTAAATTATAAGGTCAGGAAAAGTTTTTCTATTTGCATGTAATAAGTTCACTTGGGATTCAGCCAAATAGAACTCTTGATTACAGAAATAACAACAATAATCACAAAAAAATTGATATTCCCACCTGTTCTAGTTTGCTAATGCTGCAGAATGCAAAACACCAGAGATGGATTGGCTTTTATAAAAGGGGGTTTATTTGGTTACACAGTTACAGTCTTAAGGCCATAAAGTATCCGAGGTAACACATCAGCAATCGAGTACCTTCACTGGAGGATGGCCGATGGTGTCCAGAAAACCTCTGTTAGCTAGGAAGACACGTGGCTGGCGTCTGCTCCAAATTTCTGGTTTCAAAATGGCTTTCTCCCAGGATGTTCCTCTCTAGCAAGCTTGCTCCTCTTCAAAAGGTCACTCACAGCTGCACTGAGTTCCTTCTGTTATGTCAGCTCATTTATATGGCTCCACTGATCAACTTAAACCCACCCTGGATGCGTGGAGCAACACCTCCATGGAAATTATCCAATCAGAGTCATCACCCACAGCTGGGTGGGGCACATTCCAAAGAAACACTCAAAGAATTACAATCTAATCAACCCTGATAACGTCTGCCCATACAAGATTACATCAAAGATAATGGCTTTTGGGGGACATAATACATTCAAACCGGCACACAACCCAGCCTTAATTTCCCCCAAAGCTATGATAGTGTCAGCATTTCCAACTATCTAAAAATTTCTGTAGTGCAGTTTGTAGCTTTTTGAGGACTGATGAGATGGTAAAAATGACAACTACTCGTGCATTAGAGGAGGCATTAATCTCTCTGTGAGGAGAAAACCTTTCATTTGAGGGATAAGTCAAATAAAACCCTAATGCTGATATTCATTTCCAACTGAAAACAAACCTTTAAAAACTAAACTTTCATTTAACATGAAATATGTTTTTTTTTAATTGTAAGCAGAGATATTTACCATAAAGAAGTCACATTTGCACAAATCCCAATGAATAGTTATAGACTGCAAAGTGAAACAATAAGGAAGGGATAGCTAATAAATATAGGTGGACACTGTATTTTCAGGAAAAACTTTTTAAGAGTTTTTTAAACAAAAACTTTGTGTCAGTATTGATTTTTGCTCTTTTTTCAATATTACATTGTGCCTTTTAGTTTTCTGAATCAATGATAAAAGTAAGTCTTCAAAAACCTAATTTCTTGAGTTATTGACAGGTAAGAGAATTGTGAGGACTGGAGAAGGACACTCAGCCTGATGACCAAGGATTAAAAGGAAATAAAACATTTTGAAGCAGGGACTGAGAGAGAGCATGATTACTTCTCAAGCTGAACAGTAAACCAGTTTCACACTTTAAACACTGCCATAGCAAGTCATATATTACCAAATCACTATGATCTTCAGAGAGAGTAGAGTGGAGTGGAGTGTCAGGAGACAATGCTCCAAGTTTCTCCAAGGTCAGATCTTTCTAGGAAGAGAGTTCTAGGACCCTGGGTGAGAAGATGATTGAATGGCAAATTGAGAAGTTAAATTTAGATACTTCTGCATATTTATCTCCCCTGGAGCTATCTGTTTATATAACAAAGGATAATGGTCCTGTAGATCTTCCTGTCCTCTTTCCAGAGGGGATTTGTTTTTGTGAAAAGATAGTCTGTCCTTCTCCTGAAGGATGGGCAACAGTTCCAGGCATCCTATGAAAGTTCTAACATTCATAATCTCAGATTACTCTCTTGGAATACAGCCCGTCTCCACACACAGGGTCCATATGGCTTTCCTTGCATCTCACCGTAGGAGATTGGGACATGGGAAGCCAATGCAAGATTTTTGTAAGTAGAGAATCAGTCTGTTTTGTGAGCCTAAAGCCACCTATTTTCCATCAGGACAAAATAAATATAGATACAAAGCTTAACAGGAGTGTGGTCTATGTGGCAACATCCTCTCGCCTTGTTGTGACTGGTAAGCTGTGTGGGGTTTGGGGTTCTTTGAGTCTGTTGCTTTTATTTTTTGTATAATCCCTGATACAACACAGAGAAAATAAAAATATTTTAATAAAGGCAGTACTGTTTTGTTGGAAAATATCATTCAAGATAAAAAAGAAGTATTGATCTTTTTAATAGAATTGCATAAAAATTTTTGGCCCCAAAGTCTGCATTGCTAGAATTTGGAAGCAAGGGCAGAAACTATCATATGTGAAGTGGAAAACTGTTTTTCTCACTTATATGAAATGGATGAGATTGTTATTTATTCCTTGGGGATGGGGTTCAGGTCTTGACTACTTTACATCTCCTACCCTAGCTAGTTCTCAGGAAACTTCAGTGGCGGTGAATCATAGTAGCAGCGTATCCTAAGACACAGTTTGTATTTGAGCATCTTCTGGGACCATAGACGCATCTCAGAATTACATCACGGATTCAATGTAATGGTTAAACAAATATAAAATAAGCTGTAACCTAACCATATTTAGTAGTCCATTATTAAAGAGTAATCGTCCTCATGGAGACTAGAAACAGGAACAAGGAGAAGCACTTCCCACAATGCCCCTGTCACCATCTGTGAGACTGGCACACGCTGCATTCTGGACTGCTTGGTATCTATGTGCATACAGTGAAGAGGCCAGAGCTGGTTCTGGAGCTGAAGAGGTCAAAGTGAAAGTCATACATGAAGCAATTTGCCTTTTGTATAACACAAGTCTCTCCCATTTATGCATATATTTGTGATTGAAATACCATGTCAATTAACCATTAGTCATTAGCTGTGGTTCGTCACTTGTTCAATTAATTAAATGATGCTACCTTCAAGTACCACTTCTCCAGTTTAGTTGCAAAGTACAAATATAGTTTTTTTTTTTTTTTTTTTAAAGCTCTCTGTGTAACTGGAGCATGATCAAGACACTGCAGACTTCTGATCATTTTCATTCTCTTTTGTCTTTTTAGGCTGACCATTAGTCACTGATACACATTCATTAGGATGTAGGTTTTCATAATTGTTCTTGCATAGAATGGAAGTTTTTGTTTCCTTAATATTTTAGAAAATACAGTTTAATAAATTCTGTCAATGAAATAGGCCAGAATATTTCATCCTCTATAAAATGGCTGAGAAATACATGAACACTGACAGTAGATAGTTTATTGAAACGGCCCTTACAACTGAAACAGGAACATAGTTACATACATATTTTTCTGTAGGAATGGAAGGATGAGTATTTACATCTAGACTAAAGGTTCATGAACTACAAGAGGTCCTTGCCCTTGAGAAATATTACCTAGTGCTTTGCTTGGTGAAGCTTCCTCTGAAATTAGGCTCTCATAGCTTATGACAACATTCTTTAAAGTCATCCATGTCACTAACTCTATGAGACAACCTTTTTTTTTTTTCCCCTAAGTTTTTTTTCCAAGTAGGCTTTGGATATGGGAAAGAGAGTAGCCTGGGGCCAATCAATTTGACCGTGAGAGTTAATCAGCAGCTATATCTTTGCATTAAGGAACCAATTGGAATTTGGTGCCTTGTAAGGTTGGTTAATGAAGACCAGTCAATGTCAAAATCTGCTTTAAATTCCTTAATAAGGCAGAGTCCTGTGCCTACAGGAGTCATCAATAGATGCCAGCGCTGATCAGATTCCATAGAAGTGAGACACTCTTAAGTTGTAGTCCTTGATCTGAAACTTCAAACCATAAGGAGAGATTTTAGAGCACTAATTAGGTGATGGTACAATGACACCCAGAAATATTTATTTTCCCATTCTGGAAAATATAAAAATGACTTTAAAAAGGAACTTCTGCCAGAATTGTACAGAGTAGGGACAAAAAAGAAACAGCAGCAGTACCCTTGCTGATAGCATGAAAGACATTTTAACTTGAGGTTTGTTTTTATGCTTTATTATTATTATGCTGCAGGGTATTTTTTCCCCCAACCCTGCTTAGTATTTAATAAATATTAAGCTTATTGCAAAAGCTGGAAAACTTGCTGATGGTGGGTGGAGGAGGAAAAGGGCAGTAATTTGTGAAATGATGTAGATGCCAATACCAGGAAGCCAGAAATTCATGAGGCTAATACAAATGAGCTGTGAACTTGCAGGTGGGAGGCAGAGAAAGCTGTTTAAGACTGGGTGGTTAGGAAAGCCTCTCTGACAACATGACATTTGGGTGAGACCTGAACTACAAAAAGGAGCCAACCATGAGAAGATCTCAAGGAAAAAGTTTTCCAAGCTCAGGGAACAACCAGTGCAGTCGCCCTAAGGTGGGACCAGCTCGCATGCTTAAAAGTCCAAGCAGAGGTCAGTGTGATGAGAATTGAAGAACTAGAGTATGAGTGAGAGGAGAAGAAGCCAGAGAGGAGGCAGGGGCAGATCACACAGTGCAGGCTTTATACACCATGGGAAGGGGTTGAGGTTTAGTTTTAATTTTAGTTTTAGTTTCAATCTGGAAAACTTTAGAGGGTGTTAAGAAGAGAAGTGACAATGAAACTGTACATGACCAAAACCCTGCTGATTTTTGGAGTTTTATAATATGCAAATTCAAAAAACTTGGGTCTTCAAAAGTCAGAGTATATTCATATGGAAATGGAGACTAAATATCCTTAGATATTATTTTAAAACAATGTTGAATCCAGTTTCCAGCTCTTCAAAATACATTGATTTTTAAACTACATTTGGTTTTAGTAGAAAACAAAAAAGGGTTAGCAGTATGCATCACTAATCTGTTTTGAGAAGAAATATATTTTTTCTATAAATAGTCATTAATGATAAAAAATATTTTATTAAATATCCACTGAAAGAATTTAAAAATGTATAGTGTAATATTACAGTTTCTGAAGATCCTGAAAAAAATAAATTAAAATGAGAAAATAATTAGGCTATCCTATCCACATGAAGAAGAGACGCCACCAAGAATAAGAGAAATCAAGAGCTATGGTTTAAGAACAAGTTTTCACCTATAAAAAAGAAATGCTTGTACCAAAAAGGTCAAAGAATAAAGAGACTGCAGACAAATAAATAAAAGCACAGGGAGAGAGGAAAGAAGGAACAGAATGACTTCCACATACTTTTCTCCTTATATGGCTGTTCCAGTTTGCTAATGCTGTCATTACGCAAAATACCACAAATGGATTGGCTTTTATAAAGGGGGTTTATGTGGCTACAAATTTACAGTTCTAAGTTCATAAAAGCATCCAAATTAAGGCAGCAACAAAAAGATACCTTCACTGAAGAAGGGATAATGGTGTCCAGAAAACCTCTGTTAGCTGGGAAGGCAAGTGGCTGGCATCTGTTCCTGGGTTCTCATTTCAAAATGCCTTCTCCAAAATGTCTCTGAGCTTGCCTCTCTTAGCTTCTCCAGAGCTAACTCTGGGCTGGCATCTCCTAAGCATCAGCAAGCGTCTGGGTCTTGGCTTAGCATATCCTGGGGTGTTTTCACTCCTCTGCTCTCTGTGTGAACTCCTTTTAAATGACTCCAGTAAACTAATCAAGACCTACACTGAATGCGTGGGTTCAAATCTCCATGGAAACATTCAATCAAGAGGTCACAACCTAATCAAAAAGATTCTGCCCCCACAAGATTGCATTAAAGAATATGGCTTTTGAGGGGACATAATATATCCAAACTGGCACAGTGGCCTTTAATTTGCATGTACCTCCACACAAGACATTTTCATTTTGGACAGCTAAATGAGTCTGAAATTCCTTTTGCTTATCTATAAAATGGAGGTAATGACACTTACTTTAGAGTTGATGAAGTTCAAAGGACATAATGATTCCCAAACATCTAAGAGTAGGTAAACACTTGATGAATGGTAGCTGTTTTGTTGCTATAATAGTAACAAAGAATATAAATAATTCACTTTACCTTTCCACCTTCCTTCTTATAGTGACTTCATGTATGAATTGCCCATAATGCCACAATTCATGGTTTGACCACATCAAGACCTCATGTATGAAGTGACATATGAGATAAATATATTGGAAGCAACTGGTCCTTTCCTAAATTGATTGCACATCAGCTAAGGGGCAGGGTGTAAAAGAAACAATGTATGATTATGAGCAATAATGATTCCATTTCCTTCTTATCACAAGTCCTTTCTAACTCTTAGTCTTCTCAAGCATCTGCTTGTCTTATGTAGAATAAGAAACAATGAGCATGATTGCTATTGGGAAAATATTAATGACAACTGTATAAAAACACAATTATTTTATATTCTTATGCTTATTATGATGGCTTACCAGAAAAAAATTATAAAATACATATAGGCCGATATCTTTCATTATGAATTATTTAGCTTGCAAAACCAAAATAATTTCTAAACTTATATCAGACTTATTCATGAAGTCTCTTTTCCTTTAAATGAATGAATAATTAATTCAGTAAATATTTGGATACAATTTTCTTTCCATTAATATACAAACCTGAATTTAATGTTGAACAGATTAATTGATAAGTGGGAGGCACTTGGAGAAGATCAAAGAGTTTCAAACTTCTTTGCTTTCAGTTTCTGTTCTAAGAACTCAAGAGGCTGTATAAGATCTATGCCTTTTGGGGTTCCAGTCAGTTAATAAGGAGGAGAAATAAATTCCAGAATACTTTAAGTAGATCAGGGTTGCTAATGAAAAAGAGTTCAAATATTCATGCCAACTTAATCCTGCAAGTTTGTGCATTATACAATAGTTACTTCTCAAGATCAATACTAAAAACATGTAGTCTATACCTTATATAGCATATAGTAAGTAATTCATAAGTGAGAGAGACAGGGAAAAACCCAATGATAGAGAAAAGGAAGGAAAATATTAATAAGAAAAGTAAATCATCAGCATATTAAAGTGGTATGAAAACTAGGTGAAAAGTGAAGAAGAAAAAAACAATGCAAGAATACAAAACGTACTGCCCCTTCCCTCATTGTTTTTTAGTCTCATGTCTTTAATAGTCTATTTATCACCTGCTAAAGACTGTGCTTTTAGAGATAGATATCAGATCTACTTTGGTGGGTGTGGGAGGAAAAGGGAAATAAACTTGAGGCTGATTGTGGTGATAGGATATTTAGTAGTTTGGGTATAGAAAGTTATTGAGTTGGTGTACTGGTTTGAAACTGTTATGGACTCCAGAAGAGTCATGATGTTTTAATCCATTCTTTTGGGTGGGACCTTTTGATTGAATATTTCCATGGAGATGCAACCCTGCCCAGTCAGGATGGGTCTTAATTAGATCACTGGAGCACTTTAAGAGAGTTCACAGAAAGAAGGAGCTCACAGAAGCTGAGAGAGACATTTTGGAGAGAAGCTAAGATATGTAATCCAGAGTTTTGCCTCTGGGAGAAGCTAAGAGCTGACACAGACCAAGATGCTTGGAAATACAGATGGAAAGAAATCTGGATATGCTAAGCTGAGAGAAAAAGTTCAGAGTTTGCCCTGGAGATGCTAAGAGAGGACCCCCAGACCCTTAGAGAGAAGTGCCCTGGGAGAACAAGCAAGGAGTACAATGCTGAGAGAAGCTAAGAGAGACAGAAGCTAAGCACCAACACAGATCCAGATGCTTGGAGATGCTGGGAGTTTCAGAAAGAAGGATGTCTGGAAATGCTAAGTTAAGTAATGAAGCCCAGAGTTTGTCCCAGAGAAGCTAAGGGAGGGCTCCCAGATACTTAGAGAGAAATGCCCCAGGAGAACCAAGCATAGAGCTGAAAGTCATTAAGGGAAACAGAAGCCCAGAGACATTTTGGAGAAAGCCATTTTGAAATGCAATCCTGGAGCAAAGGACCAGCAGACGCCACCCACGTGCCTTCCCAGCTGACAGAGGTGTTCTGGATGCCATTGGTCTTCCTTCAATGAAAGTATCCTCTTGTTTATGCCTTAGTGTGGACACTTTTATGGCCTTAGAACTGTAAATTTGTAACCTAATAAACCCCATTTATAAAAGCCAATCCATTTCTGGTATTTTGCATTCCAGCAGCTTTAGCAAACCAGAATAGATTTTGGTACTGGGAGGGGGGAGCTGCTGAGTTTGCAAATACAAAACATGTCAGAATGGCCTTTTAAATGGATAAGGAGAAGATTCTGGAAGAATTGTGAGAAGCCTGATAGAAAAGGCCTAGACTGCTTTGAAGAGACTGTTGGTAGAAGTATGGACTCTAAAGATACTTCTACGAGCCCTTAAATAGAAATGATGGATGTGTCATTGCCAACTGGAAGAAAGGCAATACTTGTTTTAAAGTGGTAGAGAATTTGGCATACTGAATCCTTGTGTCAGATGGAAGGCAGAATTTGAAAGCAATGAGATGGGATACTTAGCTGAAGAGATCTTCAAACTAAATATGGAAAATGCAGCCTGGATGCTCCTCGCAGCTTATAGTAAAATGCAAGAGGAAAAAGATAAGCTGAGAACTGAAAGCTTGGTGACAAAGAAAACAGAAATTGTTGGTCTGGGAAATTCTGGGCTTTCAGAAAGTAAGAGCTCAGAGGACAGTACTGCATGTGAAGATTTAATGAAACCTGGAACCAGCCAGCCATTTCAGTACAAGCCAGGATTGGAGGTGGAGTTATCCAGAAAGGATTTGTGGAAGGTCCTACTGTCTGATGGTTTTGACCCCCTGTGTGCTGCATGCTGAGCCAACAATTTTTTTTTTTTTTGCAAGATCTCTATAAACAGAGCCACTGTCACTCTGGACTGGAGGGGATGGAGAAGGGACAAATTGAGGAAGAATTAATTCAAGGGCAAAACTATGGAAGCTAAAGTCTGGAGTCAAGAAACCTTGGGCCAGTAGAGTGGACCTACCAAAGCATGTGGTTAGGGTGAGTTTAAAAGTGCCCTGGAGTTTAAGAGTGCTGCTGCTTATGGGTTCTCAGATGCCTGGGGAATTGAGGGGAGCTTGGCTGCTCCATTGTTCAGAAAGAGGGTTGGTGCCCAGACTTCAGGGAGGGTGGACACATTCCCCAGGGATGGGGAGATCCTGGCCACCACCCCACTGTTTGGAGAGGAAAGAGCCTTTGCCCTAGAGATGCAGAATTCTGGTGGTGCCCCAATGCTTAAGGAGGGTGAGGCCAAGAACAAGGTCGTCTCCCCAGTGCGTGGATATGTTGGAGCAATCACCCCAGCTTTGGAGAGAGAGCAAGGCCAGTGCATAAGCCTTTGGAAAGGGTGGAACTCCCACTCTCTCAAGCCCTGAGGATAAAACATCATTCTATAAATGACCCTCAAACTTTGAAATTTAATGGAGTTTGCCCTGCGGGTTTTTGGAACTATTTAGGTCTTTGAGTCCTGTTTTCCTTACAATTTCTCCCTATGACAACACAAATGTTTATCCTATGACTGTCCCTCCTTTGTATACTGGAATAAGGTCACATGTTCTAAGTTGCACAGCCAGAAGGGAATTTTGCATTAGGACAGACCATGCTTGTAACAGATTTTGATGACTTTGTATTTATCTATTGTTGCTGAAAAGACTTAAGCTTTTGTGATATTGTAATGGAATTAATGTATTTTGCATTTGGAAAGAACATGTCTTTCTGGGGTCTAGGGGGTGGAAAGTGCCAGTTTGAAACTGTTATGGACCCTAGAAGAGTCATGATATTTTAATCCAATCTTTTGGGATGGGACCTCTTGATTGAATATTTCCACAGAGATGTGACCCCACACAGTCAGGATGGGTCTTAATTAGATCACTGGAGTCCTTTAAAAGAGCTCGTGGAGAGATGGAGCTCAGTGAAGCTGAGAGAGACATTTTGGAGATAACCTAAGATATGCAATCCAGAGTTTGCTCCTGGGAGAAGTTAAGAGCCGACACAGAACCAGATGCTTGGAGATGCTGGGTGTTTCAGACAGAAGGACATTTGGAGATGCTAAGATAAGAGATGAAGCCCTGAGTTTGCCCCAGAGAAGCTAAGGGAGGACCGCCAGATGCTTTGAGAGAAATGCCCCAGGAAAACCAAGCATAGGGCTGAAAGAAGCTAAGAGAGACAGAAGCCCAGAGATATTTTGGAGAAAGCCATTTTGAGATGCAACCCTGGAGCAAAGGACCAGCAGATGTCAGCCACATGCCTTCCCAGCTGACAGAAGTGTTCTGGATGCCGTTGGCCTTCCTTTAGAGAAAGTATCCTCTTGCTGATGCCTTAGTTTGGACACTTTTATGGGCTTAGAACTGTAAATTTGTAACCCCATTTATAAAAGCCAATCCATTTCTGGTATCTTGCATTCCAGCAGCTTTAGCAAACTGGAATAGTTGGTTACAGGCTCTAAATTTGGGGTATTTAATTGCCTTTTTATATGAACTTTTGGCCTTGAGTTATTTTTGGTCAATATCAAGCTGAACACCATGGAAGAATCAAAATTCTAGATTCCACTTGGGATATATATGCATCCTTCTCCCCTTTTGGATGAAAGAAAATCCAGCATTTTGGGGAGTTTGAGGGCTAAGAGTTGGGAAGAGCTGAGCTGAGGAAAAGAAGTAGGACAGCCTTACAAAAAGAGGCCTAGTGGTAGTGAGAGGTTTGTTTTCAGGTGATGCCTATTTTTGCAGTCTCAGAGTTCTCAAGTAAGTCCCCAATAAACATTTGCTACTAGGTTAACATTTCAGGCAAGTGCAAGCATTGCCCCCTTTTTATTTATTTTTTCTGCTGAAAGTATCTCTTTGTATAATGAGGTCCATTTTATATTACATTTTATTCTTCTAGTCTTATACTAACCAATCCCCTCAGAATTGACCCTACAAATAAAAACAGGGTTCGGGTGGTAATAGAATAGCGAGAATGTACATCCGTACATAATATGTACTCCAAGCTTAACACTCTCAATATGTACCTGAGGGCACACAATCTATGGACATAGTGCATATTGACTGAATTCAGTTGAATTGAAATCCTATATGTAGAATCCCAATTATAGCTGTATGAAATAGAATTCCAATTAAAGCTCTGATCTTAGCAGCTTCTCAAATAAGCAAGGAGGAGGCAAATGGACAGGGGGATGTCAAATTGAAGCAGACACTGGAATACCCTGGTCTATTTATGCCAGCACCTGGTGGCTTGCTGCTTGATGCAGATGCTGATTGCGTCGGCACCTGGGGGCAGGAGTCATTGCCGGTGTCTCACGTCATCCCCACCATCTGTCAGGGCAGACTTGGCAGCATGTTTGGCATTTGAACAAGGCTGTGAGGCAGAGACAGAGGCAGAATGGTGCCGTATATCCTGAGGATCTCTCCTGTCTCCGCTGTTGCCACTGCTGGAAAACTCAGGGTCTAGAAGGCTGCCAGCATCTGCACATAATGCCCTATGTCTGACAATAATTCAGATGCTGATAGAAGTGGGGATAGGAAAAGATAAGTGAGTCATCAGCCCTAAAACTGAAACCAGATCCCTGTACTGTCTCTTCAGGCATCGTTTCGTCATTCTTAGATCTGCCATTTTCAAAATCACAGGCTAATTTCTGATTATTATTTCAATAATCAAGCACAGATGAGCAATATGGTAGACCATTCCTGTTTGCTTGCAGTGCCCTCTTTGATAGATGTTCCTACGATAAGGAGCCCTAGGTTCCTATGACTTACAGAGTCACAGATGCAGTAACTCAGAAAGTAGCAGGTGGCAGGGAGAAAAAGGTAGCTTGGTCATACGATGTCAAGTATGTTGGTGCCTTTGTTCCTCCATCAAAATCTCATTGCCACAGCTGAAACAGAGCTACAAATATTTTGTTTCCTCTTTTGGACTGATCTAGGTATAACATTTTACCTGTGTAAACATATTTTCTGAAGGGTGAGGAGAGGAATTGAGGGGTGTCACCAAGCCTCTTTCTAGGTGCAGGATTAGCTGAGGTCATTCCCTGCTGGACAAGGCAGTTGTAGGGGAGGAGTTGACAGGCCTGGGAGCACTGCAGCCCCCCATCCTGGCTGTCCAGACCCTTATGGGCCTCATCTTACGTGCCCTACGCCTGCGAGAAGAAACTGCCGAGGACTAATCTGAAAATGAAACCACACGGAATCAGAGTGCCTGGCCGAATGGCCTCCAGCTTTCCTGTGCCCCACAGAGAAATGGCAATTTACCTTTTCAGTGAGCATTTATTCTCTTGATTGGGGTATCAGTCAACACACTTGGATATGCTATTCCTGCAGTTCCCTGTCCCTTAATTAGGCATAATGGACTCAGCTCTTAACTTCACAAATACCTCAGCCTTGACAAAGTTGCTTTTGCCAAGTTGGTACTGGTGAAGTGACATTAACAGTCAAACAATTATGAGGTGGTGTTGGTCAGCGTGGACAGTGTCTGACTCAGCCACCTGAGACAACACAGAAAGGCTGCTGGCATCAGTAATTCTGAGCAGTTTTTGTCTGTTGGCTGAGGCCCAGTGACTTGTGAGCATATAGAGGAGAAGCCCTTCCCCAACATGGTGGTACAGAGGGAGCTGCCAAAATGATGGAAGACTGAGATGAAAAATCTGAGGAAGCTCTGTTGGAGTAGAACTGAGTTATAAAGGCCATAGATAACATCTGCACACTTAGCTTCTGCACGGAGCAAGCATTCAGTGGAAGCAAGATGAATGGTGACTTGAACATGCCTGTGGTGTTAGCTAGTCCTCTGCTCCCCCATTGTTTCCTATGTTACCCTGACAACCGAGAGCTGGGTAAAGTGGAAAGCCAAGTGCCTCAGACTCAGACAGCGGTGAACATAAACCTTAACTCTGTTACATGCCAAATGTGTGAATTCCTGGAAAATTACTCAATCACTCGTGGCCTCAGTTCCCACATCTGTTGAATGAAGAAAATCATATCAACAATTAGAGAGCTCTTGTGAGGATTAAATTGAAAGGACAATGCAAATAAAGTGCCTAATGTGGTGTTGAGTATAGAGCAGATGCTCCATAAGATGATGTTAAAGGTTGTTGGACTTGTTAGTGGGGTGACATTAAAATAGAACATCCATAGTTATCCAAATAATACTATTAGCGTATAGATGACTGTGCCTATGCATATGGTACTTCAAATTGCATTCATGGTGTGTGGCCCATAAACCTTAAAAGGCATTTAGATAATAGATACTATACAGGGAAAAACACTCTTATCTTACTAGCATCATTCCCAAACATTTTCAGTAAGGAAATTGTGCATTGCTTGAAAAATCATAGAATAGCTTGACAAAAAGATACAGAATCAATTTTATAGGCACCTGTTAATTCTCTGGTACAGTGTGCATGTAAGTCCAAATGACATCTCTGCACTTTTTTCTCTCCTGAGTTCAAAGGAGAATGCCACTTTATCCCTGGGCAGCTGCTACATAACTCTTAAGACTGGGAGGCCTTTAGGTTTATTCCTCAGTAAAATGCTCTATTTCAGTTGACCAAGTTAAAGAATCTGATTTCTTTTCTTATTAACAAAATAATTAATAATTATTTGGTAATAAATCTTTCCAAATAGCTGTCTATACTGCTTGCTAACAGATTTACTGTTCTGGAAAATAAAAGCTGCAAAAAAGTGAAGTCATGTAATGTAGGAAAATAAGCTGCTAAAGGAAGGGTTTGTGAAGGCCAGAAACAAATTAGAGCAGAGATCAAACAACCACACTTCTAAAGTGTTGGCCCTGTCAAGATGATTGTTTTAACATCCAAAAATGCCATTAACTCTTTTCTAATGAATTTGACATTATTAAGATTATATGTTACAGTCAAGGAGACTTTCATCATGTTTGCAGGAATAGTAAGCAATGCTACTTTTTGAGGCCTCCACAATGTCCCCAGTAAAAGGTTGTCAACATGTAAGGAACCATCACTAAGGCAAATCCTACACGGCCTCATGACAATCAGTTAAAAATAATAGCAACAATTTACAACAACAATTGCTTTCAAAACAATTTTGATGCAATTATTTTCTAAAATATCCTAGAAAAACATTATAAAGAAAAGTATTTTACTAGGCCACAAAAACAGCCTTTAACATTAGCTTTCCTAAATATTTTATTTTTTCCTTTCAAATATGGCTTTCTGACAGTATCAATCAAATTCAAGGTTTAGATACCATTTGTTTGGAGATTAACTTGTCTATGTGTGAAATTATTTATAGACAAGGTAATGAAGTGCGTCAGTGATTTCAATGGGAAAAAACTGGAAACAATCCAAATACCCATCAATAGGGGACTGGTTAAATAAATTGTGGTAATCTAATTATGTAATATCTTGCAGTTGTAAAAACAAAAATGTAGATTTTTTTAAGAGGTGTAGAAAAGCTGCAGGATATATCATTAGGTGAAAAAAGGAAATCAGTGTATGGAACTGTATGTAAAACATATTACATTTTGTGTATAAAAGATGGAAAAACAAGAATATGTATCTTTATCTACTTATTTATGTTTAAAGAAACTCTAGAAAGACATACACACATACACACATACACACAAAACAGTGGTTATATGTGGTCAGGGGCATATCTGGGTGGGATGGAGAGAGGGAATGATAGCTGTGGACATTTTTTAATTTTGATTTTGGAACAATGCAAGTGTATTACCTATTTGCAAAATTAAATCTTTAAAACATCTTCTTGAGATCTTGAATGGATTTTGATTTTCTTTTAAATTTCTTGAATGAGATTATGTTTTTCTACAAAGTGGACAGCATTGATTCAGTTCAAAGAAAGAATATGTGAAATTAAATATTTCCCTATATGCTTTTTTATAATTGGGAAATTATCATTGTAAGGTTGATTTTATATTATGATTTTCCCACTGATCATTGTATCTTTGTGCTATATACCAATCCTTATTAAAGGCTATTTCTGACCTGTTCTTGGTTCAGCTTGAACCTAAAATGAAGAGATGAGGGAGAATGCTTTTCTCAGATTGTAAACTCTTGAAAAAAGAGATTGCTCATTTTCATCACATATGAAGGCTAAGTTTTAAAGCATAGTAATACAAACAGCATACCAATAATTCCTTGTTAACTTTTCCAGCCTGTGCAGCAAGCATATTTTGGTGAAAATGACAACTAAGAAATACATCAAATATGACTAAAAGGAAACAACACATGCTTTCAGTGTTTTTGAAAAAGAATACTGCTATGCCTGTGTTTTATTATAAATAACCAGGTTATCTTCTTGCCAGCAAATGAAGGACATTGTTTCATAAAGCTTCTAAAATGTACATGAATATTTAATTAAATCATATTTCCTTGAGAAAATAAAGTTCATTCGCATTTATACCAGATAGTTGTGAGGAGTTCATAACTGTCATAAGACCAGGGTAGCCAGTACCGGTTGCTTGTGGAACAAAGCTCCTCGATTTTTAAAACTTTTTTAAAAAATAAACATACAATCATAGGTTTTCATTTACTTTAAAAATTCTAAAGATGAAGAAAATTATTGTCTATATATTTAAGTCCTTGTATAAATTACAAAACTCAAGTTTATGTTACAGAGTCCCTTCCCCATAGGAAGCATAAAGCACTTTTGTGGTACCTTTCACCAGTAAATATTTGTATCACATTGAATTTGACAAATAAAATAAAAGTCGATATTGCATCTTTAAACCCCAAGAGAACATTCTTCTAAGCTGTGTCTCATGATGAATGACTTTCAAAAATCATTTGATTGCCATGATTTAACTCAAACTCAAATAAAGATATATAAAAATAACACAATGACTTCAGTAGAAATCTGAAATATCAGTGAACTGCAGACTCTTCTTGCTTGAGGTCAACAACCACCCTTTGGAAGACAACCAAGAGTAGTTTAAGACCTGCCAAAAAATAAAATAATAATAACAATAATAATAATGACAACAATAACAATAAAATAAAAAATAACAACAATCAACAATGAGGTAAACTCCCCTTTCAAAAAGGCAATATGTGTTGCCTGGACTGTCAGGAGAGAGTTCGATTGTACCTGACACCCAAATATTTTTCTAACCAGAGTTCAGCCAGTTGCATGGTTGAGGCAAAAGTACTTGCCTTGGATCCTAAGCACATCTTATACTGCTTAGGGTCCAAGTTAGGATCACAATGGACTGGATGGAAAATATGCACCACGCCTACTTCTTGACTTCTGAAGGGTCTTAAGCCAGAGAGAATAACTTTATTGTAGAGATCTACATCTTCCAGTCCCCAGCCTTGTATTGAGGTATCAAATCCACCTGCACCCAGAAGATCACTTTTATAAATACAGGTGATTCCATATCCATAGTCTCTCCAAAATCCAGTCTTCTTTGAGAAGACAAAGTCATCGTCAGTGGGAGGACTGCCCCCATTTGTTACCTTTGGGTCATACTGGCTAAAAATGATGGGATAGTAGACCTGTTGTCCCTGAATTGTATTGTCTCTACATCGTTGGAGAAAGTCTCCTCTGAAGATCAAGTCAACATCACAAAATAGCAGCAAAGTGTCGTTGTCAAACTGGGTAGAAGCCATTTCAAGACCAAGACCTCTGGAAAATTCTCCCTTCATGGGGATCACGGTCATTTCTGCTTTAGGGTACTTGTTCTGATATTCCTTTATCAGTTCAATATGCTTGGTGGAATCCTGGCCAGAATCCCTACTGAAAAGGATGATAACCAGCTTTACATTCTGCTTTGGGATAAGACATATATTTTCAAAGTTCTCCATGAATCTCAAGAAAATTTCATATCTTCCGATGAGAGGAACTAGGATGTGAACTTTCTTTACATTGTGCACCGCCACTTCTTCAGTTCCTTGAAAAGAAGATAACATCTTTAAAGAATTAGATACAAAGGAGAATGACTGACTGTCACTGTTAATACTCTCCACAAGGCTGTTGACATCTAGCTCTTCAGTTTCTCTGAAAAAAGGTCTGCTAAACAGCTGCTGAAGGTAGGCATGACGTCTCACTGGCACAGTCAATTTCCTCCCTTTGTGTCTTTTATATAAGAGGAGCAAATCCAAAATGTACTCCACCCCATGCATGGGATCAACCCTGCGGTAGCCATACTGAATTTCCTTGAAGTCAATGAGCCGTCCTCTACTCTTGGCATTCTCATTGATCATCTCCATCACCTGAAGGATGGTATCATCCAGCGCTGATCTTAGGATGCTGTTGATGTTCTGTCGCGGTGGCTGGTTCTCAGCTGCTGAGTAAAGGAGCTTCCCCGTCAGGAACTCCCACTCTATCACTTCATCTCTGTCCTGAGGTTGGACGTGGTTGAAGGAAGGCATCACTCCCAGCTGCTGGTCCTCTTTGCTCACTTCACTGCTGCTGAGCTTGCTCATCAGGGCACTCTCCCGGTGGAGCTGGATGGTGCGGTATCGAAGTTCAGAAATTTTGCGGCTGAGCATGTAATTATGCAGCCTGTATTGGTATGCAGGCCTTTTGTTGGGATGAAGTGTTATGGCTGCATGGATTTTGCTATTGTGAAGGTCTTGGATATAACCCTTCCGGTTGTGTTCATAATTTTCATGGAACAGTTGTTGCATCTGAAAAGTAAAAGGAAGACAGGATGTTAGAATAAATATTTTTTTAAAGCAATAAACGTGGAACTTTTAAATTAAAGTACTGAACAAAAATTATTTATTTGGTATTTCATAATGGAAATGGCTTTTTAAAATGTCAAATTCATGTGCTCAAATGCTGCAAACCAAATCTCCAGCTATAGATTTTAAAGTCTTTGCCCCTCTATCTACTTTGCAATCAACCCAAAATATGAAGAAAACAAGAATGTAATGTATTAAAAAATCTCATAATGGACCATTGTGAAGGAGTGAGTTGGAAGAGAGGCACTGATGTTGGACAGAGTGGGCAGATGTGGAGTTTCTAAAATAGGTGATTTACCCTGAGGGTTAAAACCAATGACTTGTTTTTAGCAGGACCAGGCTATTTCCCAGGAGAGATCTACTTGAAGTAAGTTCTTGGGAAGGCAAAGTAGAAAAGAAACTATAAAGATCTAAACTACTGATTTTAAGTATCATACACAAAATGTGACATACTTGCCATCCTTATGAGCCAGAAAGGCTTCTGCTCATCTAGAACAAAGTTACTATTTCAGGAAGAAACAAATATGAAGAAATACTGGGAGACACAGAACCAAATTCCAAGCTGCCAGCTGACTCCTTCAGTTCCTCTATCAATTCTATTATTCCATATTCAGTCCGGAAACCTCCATCACACCCATTCAAGTTCAATAGCACGTCAAAAGATGTAGAAGCAGCAGCAGCAGCAGCAGGAGGAGGAGGAGGAGGAGGAAGGAGAGAGGGAGGAGAAGGAAGAGAAAAACAACAAACATCACCTCCTCCACTGTCACCACCACCAGCATTCAACCTCTGCAAATATATTAAAGAATAAGAAGGGAAGGAATATTTTAACATTAAGAATACATATCAGGAACAAGTAAAATTGTATACAAATCAAATATATTAAAAACGATACAGCCTTTCTGAAAAAAGTACTGAAGGAATAGATAAACAAAGTTACAGAAAATAAAGAGTGAATTGGAAGAGGTAAGGAAAGAAAGGGGGAAAGAGTAAAGTCACTACAGGGTTGATAGATTATAAAAAGAAAAAGAGAAATGAGTGGAAAGCATATGAAGAAGAGACTTGAGATTTAGCAAAATAATAAAAATATAAAAGAGGTTGAAAGTTTGGAGATAATACAGACAAATATCAACATACATATATTTCATATATGTGTATATATCTACAAATATTTTTAACATATGTGTATATATCTACAAATATTTTTAATATATATGTATGTATATATATATTAAAGGAGATTAAAATATGGGCATAAAATATGTCTGAAGAAGAGAATGGAGTATCTGAAGGGAAACTTTGTCAAATATTTGATAGAAGAAAACTTCCTTAAAATAAAGGAAGATTTATATTTACGTGCAATTGGGCCAAAAGAAAAACACAGGCAAACAAACCCCAATTTTGCTGTGAGTTGGAAAAAAAATGAGTCTTGCCATAGAATTATCCATAGCAACATTCAATGGTGGAAAACAGTGGAGCAAAGATCTTTTGAAGATCCCAGGGAAGCAAATTAATGCCCCATACTTTTAATCAATCAAGTTAAAGCTCAAGTTTATCCCAGTCAAGCTAGAGCTCAAGTTTTATTGAAAACAACAACAACAACAAAACAGTTAGTAACATGTCAAAACTTGTGGTAGACTTGTGGTGACATATTCTTGGACACTCCATTGGGAGATGAGGTGTGATCTATTTTCCCTTCGCATGAATCTGAGTGGCTGTGTGAATGCTTTAATTAATAGAATACTGTACAAATGACACTGTGCCAGTTTCCAGATTGGCCACTTCCACCTTCTGTCTTTTGGAACTCTCACTCTGCATAAAACAGCTGCTATGCAAAAAGTCCGAGAACTCTGAGTCTACCATATTGTGAGGGAGCCCAAGCTAGCCAAATGGGAGGCCTGGTAGAGATGTTCAATCAGCTCCCAGCTTGTCCAGCCATTTTAGCCTACATGCCAGTCATGTGTGTAAAAGCTGACCACAGTACCAGTTCTTATCTGACAGCAATAGCATGAGGGACCCCCAAGTGCAAACTGCCCAGCTGAGCTTGGTCACCCAAAAGAATCATGCTTTCATAAGAATAAGTTGCTTTATTATACTAAGTTGTGGGGTGGGGTTTTTTTGTTGTTGTTGTTTTGTTTTTGGCTTTTTTGTTTTGCTTTGTTTTGTTTTTTACCTTGTCTGCTGGTTTGAATCTGTTATGTACCCCATAAAAAGCCATGTTCTTTTAATGCAATCTTGTAGGGGCAGACCTATTGTGGGTGGTATCTTTTGATTAGGTTGTTTCCATGGAGATGTGACCCCGCCCATTCAAGGTGGGTCTTAATTAGTTTACTGGCATCCCCTATGAGAGGATAAAAGGCAGAGACATTTGAAGAGAGCAGAGAGATTCTTAGAAAATGTCCAGAGATATTTTGGAGAAAGCCAGTTTGAAACCAGAACCAGGGAGAGAAGGACGAGCAGACTCCAGCCATGTGCCTTCTCAGCTGACAGAGGTGTTTCAGAAACCATCAGCATTTTTTCCATGAAGGTATCATCTTGTTGATGCCTTAGTTTGGACACTTCTGTGGCCTTAGAACTGTAAATTTGTAACCTAAAGCCCCCATTGTAAAAGCCAATCCATTTCTAGTATTTTCTATTCTGGCAGCTTTAACAAACCAGAACACCTAACAACAGATAACTCTTATGGACTTTACGAATATTTTCCTCAAAACCCTTTGGTGAGGGTGGGGGGAGCTATAGGGTTCTAGAAGTAGAATTACAGGTTAACAAGGGACAAAGTGAGAAAGATTGTGAAAAAGGACAAGTGCTGATCATGGAATCCATTTAAATGTAAAACTAAGGCTAGGCACTTTGGGAATTAGGATTATAGGGAAGAACGCAAATGTTATAAACTATGAATATATCTACAATAATAAAAGCAAGAAAGATTAGGAGGTGGATGGGAAATAAAAGGTGTATCCATTACCGTACCTATTTTCAGGGGATATCAGTAGCTATTTTTTAAAATGTCCTTACTAGATCATTTACATATGCATAAAAATAGGTTATAGTTTCCTCAATCTTTAGGAAAAATGAAAAACTTATATGTTAAAAGTGTTAGAGAAATTAGTAAAAACTCATACACTTAACAATTTAAAAAATGAAAATTGAAATGACAATAACACTGTTAACCTATCAGAATGACAAAGGTAAAAAATACTGATAATATACAAGATGGGTGAGATGTGAGGAAATGGCATTCACTGCTAGTGAAAGTACAATATATTTGAAGGGAAATTCTGTAATATCTATTACAATTTAAAAATTCACCTAAAAATTCTACTTCTAGAAAATTTTCCTACAGACAACATACTTACAAAGATGCATGCGTAAGTAAAACTATTGCAGCAATATTGGCAATAAAAGATCTGCAAGGAGCATAACTGTCCATGTAGGAAAGTAATTAAATACATTATGTATATAATGAAGAAGCATAAGGTAAATCAATATGTATTGATATAGAATGACCCCTGAGATACAGTTAGGAAAAAAGGAAAGGAGTTACAGTGGAGTATATAGTGTGTTCCTATTGGTGTACAAAGGACACATAAATAATGCTCACACACACACAAACACACACACACACAAATCCACCTTCACACACCCCTCCAAGAGGAAAGATGCAAAATAAATTGGTTCAGTTGTTACCTCTGGGGATGGGACACTGCGTGCCTAGCGATTTGAAGAGAAGAAAAGAAATACAACTCACTGTGTAGCCTGAATTCGTATTGCATGCATGATTTACATTTTCATATTTCACAGAGTTAAAATTACTGAAATAAAAAAAATACTGCAAGCAATTTAGGACAGAACACACAGAGCACCATTACCAGTATCTTAGACTAGTGGTTAGGAGCATGCGCTTTGGAGTCAGATATTTAAGATGTGATTCTTACAAAGTTTGAAGAGTTGAATAAAATAGTATATGTGAAGTTCTTCACATGGTGTTTAGAATATTAATTTCTCAATAAGTCAAAGTTGTTATTTTGTTGATATCATCATCATCATCATCAACATCTTAACTCAATAAAAAGTTAGAATTTTTCATTAATATATTAATTTGGTTGGGGCACAAATCAAATACTATAGGTATAAACTTAACCAAAATAAACATATAATCTTAAAAAGGGCCATTAATATACAAATATGATTACATTTGGGGTATCCCTATTTTATTTCAAACTTCTTTGATTTAGCTGAAGTATTTTGTAGTTTTTATATGTACAGGTTTTACTCTTCTTTTATAACATTTCTTCCTAGATATGTGATGGGGCTTCATGCTGTTATAAATGGTGTACTAGGTTGAATTATATACCCCAACAAATACAAGTTCTTAATCTGAATCAATATCCCTGTAGATGTGAACCATTGTACACAGGACCTTTCAAAGATGTTATTTTTAGTTAATGAGTGGTAAAGTGAACCAGGGTGGGTTAATTCAGATTACTGGAGGCCTTATAAAGAGAACCAGGAAGTCACAGAAGGGAGAAAGGAGAGGACACTGCCACAATGACAGAAGGTAGAAATACAAGCCAAAGAAACCCAGGGATTGCTGGCAGCCAGCATTAGAATGCTCATCTCCGGGGATAAAGCAAGCCTTGATGATATTTTGATTTTGGGTTTCTTCCAGCTTCAAAACCGTGAGCCAAGAAATTTCCATTGTTTAGTATTTGTGTGGTATTTGTGACAGCACTCTGGCAAGCTAAGACAAATGGCATTATTTTTTAAAAATGCATTTTAAATGATTTGTTGCTCATATTTAGAAATAAAATGGATTTATTGCTTTTGTATACTGACTTTGTATCCAGCAACCCCTAGTTTCTGTATTAATCTTAGTTTATAAATTCTTTTGGGGTTTTCTGCCTATAAAATCATGTCAACTGCCAAGAATAGCAGTTTTAGGTCCTCCTTTTTAATTGTTAGGCCATTTATTTATTTATTTATTCAGTTAGGTAGCTAGTTAGCTAGTTAATTTCCTTGTTGCACTGGCCAGAAACTTCAGTAAAATGGGATGATAGCAGAATCCTTGTTCCATTCCCAGACTCAGGGGAGTTATCAATATTTCTCTTTAAAAGATTAAGAAATTCCCTTCCATTCCTAGTTTGCTAACAGTATTTATCATGAAGGAAATGTGAAGTTGATCAAATGCTTTATCTTCATCCATTGAGATAATTATGCAATTTGTCTCTTTTTTCCCTATTAACATGATGAATTGCACTGAATGATTTTCAAATATTAAACCACCTTTGCATTCCTTGAATATATCCAACTTAATCTTGATAACTTACCCTTTTTATATATGGCTAGAATATATTTGCAAATATTTTGTTTAAGATTTACTATAAGATGACAATTCACCCCAATTTGACATATAGAATCAATGAAAGCCCAATACAAAAATCCCACAGATTTTTTTTTATTGCTGCTGTTGATATTACAAATTGATTCTAAAATTTATATAGGTATGAAAAGGGCTAAATATATCAAAGAGAATCTTAAAGAAGATAAACTACAGATACAAGGTTATAGAAATTTAAACAGTATGGTATTGTTGCAAAGATACACAAATAGAGCAAAGGAACAAAATAGAGTCCATAAACAAACCTGCACATGACTTATAACTTATCATTTGGCTTATGGCAAATATGATACTTGAAACAGTAGAGAAAGGGTGATCTTTTCAATAAATAATGCTGGGTCAGTTGGATATTCATATGGAAGAAAAGCACAAACTGATCCCCTACATCACACATTATAAAAAGCAATTCTAAATGGATTGTTGATATCAATAAGAAAGTGAAGAACATTAAGAGATTATAAAATGTGAACTACAGAGTGGGAGAAGATATTTTTAATATATATTACCAAAAAGGACTTATATCCAGAGTATATAATGATCTTGCAAGGAAGAACAACTCCAACTGGAAAATGGGCAAAAACATGAATGAGCATTTCACACAGGAAAGTATCTAAATATCCAATAACATATAAAAAGATGTTCAACCTCATTCATCACCAGCATAATGTATATTAAAGTCATAACGTGAAAACATTATAACAAATGTGCTGTAGTCATATAATGGAAAACAAAACATTCATTTAATAACAACAATATGGATGAATCTCACAAGCATAATGTCAAGTGAAAGAAGCCGCAAACCTAACAGGATACATTCTGTATAATCCCATTTATATGAAGCTCAGAAAACTGATGAAGCTAATCTATGCTGCTAGACTCGTGATAACAAATGAGCAAGGGTTCAGAAGAGGGGTGGTATGGGGGAAACTCTGGCATTTTACTTGGTTTTTTTTTTTGTTTTTTGTTTTTTTTCTAATCTAGATGGTGGTTACACGTATGCCTTCAGTTTGTGAACATTCATCATTGTTACTTACATGTTTGTCTGTTACACTCCAATTAAAAAAAATATATTTAAAAATATGCCTATTATATACATGCAGACCTAGGGAGGTTTTTCTGATATGTATATACATAAATATGTGTGGATGTATGGGGTTAGTACAGAGAAAGAGGGAAAGAAGATACCAGAGAAGTTTTCCTAGAGAAGGTAATTCAAAAGGGAGTGAGTCTAAAATGAAGGCAGATACTTTATCCCTAATATCTCACTTGATTCTTTTTTTATAGGCAGATAGATTTTCAAATAAATATCACTTGACTTTGAAGAATATAGCAGTAGATATTTTGTGAAGGATTTCAGACTTGAGTCAAGATCCAGCAGTTCAGATACATCTGTTTTTTGTGTGAAAATACATGCCAATTTTTATTTGAAACTTTGATCAATATGATGTGACATTCATAATTTGCAGTGGGTGGTTTATCTCTATTTTCATAGTACTATTTTTTTTACCCAAAACTGCTTGAATATTTTACCATTTTCCATGGATTTTTCTTTGTATGCAAGAAGGTAAAAGAAAATTCTGATAGTGTATAGACTACTTATAATATCTCTAAAAATTATTGGAACATATTAAGTTAAATAGGAAATATTGCTCAAAAACTGGTCATTAAACTGCAGATTTATCCAGCTCCATTAGTGATAGTGAAGTGATTAGCACTGCACAGTTTGATAAGGGCAACATTTTATTATAGAAAAAATAACATATCAGTATTGAAATATTTAACTAACTCACATCATTCCAGTCCAAGATATCCAGACTGCTTTGAATGTATTACTTTTGCAGAGGTATCATAAACAGAAAAAAGACAGTGATGGGTCAATACTTGAAAAATAGCATATTCACACATACTCCAAGTTGTATAATAATTATGGGAATGTCTTGAATTTATATCATATTTTCTGCAAAGAAGCATCGGGTATATCCAACTTTTCTACTTTTATATGTAGGGATGTTAGACAGCAGAAAGTTTAAGAGCCTGGCTATGGAGTTAACCAGATCTAGATATAAATATGACTCCATTTCTAAGTCATTTCCCAGTAAATCTGACTAAACCTCAATCTCTTTATAAAATGGGAAAATGCCACAACTACCTCAATGTATATTAAAATGTTATTAAATAAGAAAATGCATATAACTATCAGCATTGTGTCTGGTGTACAAATGATAGCTAAGTATAAATAACAGTTCAAGGATTTGCCAACCTTCTGGAATTGTTATTTTTTGCAAATGCAACCCTTTAGTTGGCTTGCTTCATATTTGTTCATTTATGGAAATGCTGGGGAAAAATTATAAATTTGGCCACATACACTCAGTGCTTCAATATACCTAACATGTTACTGAAGCTCCTCAAAGTTCTCAACACTTCACTACAAAAAACACAATTATTGTGGGAGTTTCAGGAAACTAAGGTTAAAGGGGGTAATCTATTTCATTACAGTTCTATTGAAAATAATTGGACTGCAAACTAAAGCTGGAATTTTTGTGATTTCCAGTTTTGTTAAATAAATTTTGAATGCATCAAAATTGTTTTAAGAAAATCTGTAAAATTCACTTTTAAAATTATATTAGCTTGTTTGAAATAATTCAAAACCTCTAACTTAATGTGGCTTCCTCTCCTTTAAAGAATTATCAATTGATGTCATGTTACCTCCACAGCCTTATGCTGAAAGGGAAAATCAATTTTCAATAGCAAAATTCACAGCAGAAATTAACACAAAACAATAAGTAATTGACTTCAAACAGATACAAGGTAACTTTTGGAGTGATAGAAAGGTTCTAAAACTGGATTGTGGTAAGGTTGCACAACTGTATAAATTTATTAAATATCATTAAACTATATACTTGCAATGGGAGAATTTCGTGGAATGTAAATTATACCTCAATAAATCTATTAATATAAAACAATAGGAAGTGTTAAAAAAAATACAACAAACTCCAGCCTTCAGAACAGAAACCAGAATAATCCATAGTCACCAATATATGTGCAAGATTTCTAAAACCTACTGAAGTAGAGCAGGATCATTTGGAAGCAAGTGGAGATCAAAGGTTAAACAGAGAAACGTCAGTGGCAAAAGGATTCAAAGATGGTAGATATCAGAAAGTACCAGGGAAAATACACTCCCTGAAAAGTAGACTACAAACCTGTCTTGTGTTACAACTCTGGGTGCAAGAACTGAGGTGAACTGGCTGGCAGAATAAACTCCCTGTGAAAATGTTTTGTTTCTGAGGAGTAGAAGAGATAGAGCTATACAGGAATAAAACAATTACGCTCTATTTTCAGGAAGCAGGTTTAATATGAGCCACCAGAGATCAATGCCTTTTCTTAGTGGAAATCAGTTAGCCTAGAAATATTAACACAGAAAAAATCTTTTGAGAATAACTTGTCTAGGAAAAACTAATTATTCAAAAATTAGTCATTTTCCAAAAAAAAAAAAAAAAAAAAAAAAAAGGAAAACAGTACAGCAATGACACAAAGTCTTGACAAGAAAAAAATAATATTAGATGAAAAACTTCCAGGTCTCCCCCAAAAGAAGCAATGAAACTGAGGAAAATATTAAGCAACTATTTTAAAAAAATTTTAAGAAGCATTTTCATCTTCTAACAATGAGCAGAAATATAAGATCTCAGGGATGTAATGGTAAGATTAAATGTCAGCTCACAGAACTAAGAAATAAACTAGCAATGAGAAAAATAAACTATCACAGAAATGAAAATAAAATTGGAAGGAAAAATGGATAATAGACGCTGAGGAAAACTCAGTGGTAAGGTTGAAGATAGAAAGGATACAAATTAGGAAACCAAAAAATGTTGAAATAGAAAAAAAGAGCTACAATAGATTAGAAAGAAATTAATGTTATAAGAGGTAGGCTAAGAAGAGCCAAAACAAAACCCCATAACTAGAGCAGCTGGAGAAAAAAAAAAGAGAAAGTAAACAGAAGAAATATTTAAAGATACAATTCAAGAAAATGTTCTTGAAATAAAAGAAGTCTAGTATCTGTGTATTGAATGTGCTCACTCTATGATGCAGAAAACTGACCCAAAATGTTCAACACTGACACATAACTTATTAAATTTATTACATGTCAAAGTTAAGTTAAAAAAAAAACACCGAAAAACACCTCTTTGGAAGGTAAGCAAAAAATTTCAAGCCAACCTCTTAGTAAGAATGGCAGATTTAACAATTGTTTCTGCATTTATTAATTCTTGAACTAGACTAGAACAATAGTAAAACAATTTTTTAAACAGAACACTACAAGAGAATTCTGGAAGTCGGTGAACACAGGGATGAGTGATAAAGGATTTAGGAGATTATAGAAAACTGAATCCTGAGCCAACTTGAACTGAATCTCAGAAGCTCCTACAAGAATCTCTAAAAATAGAGGTGAAGGAGGGTAGGCTAATAAAAAGTGGATTGGCTGAAAGACGATTTAAGATAATCAGTCCTAACCTCAGATAGCCTGATGCACACTACGCAGTCAAACTGCCCTTACTAGACCAAAAAAACAAAACAAAACTAAACTAAAGCTTTCTAGAAAGGGTAAAACAGATTCTCTGGATTAAAGGATACCCTTGTCACTGCAGACAAGTGTCAATCACTTTCTCAAAGCATCTAATCAGATTTTTGACACTAAGCAGACTATCAGGAATATTAGCAAACTGTTTGGAAGTAGAGACCATGCATGAAGATACATACACGCATATCATTATATCATATAATTATATTCATATCATTACTATCATCAGAAAGATGAGAGAAGATATTGAAAGCATGAAGCAAGACTATGATGCTATCTATACCTAATCCACATCTATCTACCTGTTTATCTATCTACCTATCTATCCATCTATCTCTATCATCTACCTATGCATTTTTATTATTATATTTTTCCATAGTTTCTTTATTGAATAAATAAGTAATGAAAATGGACTCGATTAAGTTTTCCCTAGAATATCATTCAAATATGCTCAGTATAGCTATCACTTGACTTTTGATCATCATTCAAAAATAAAGAAACTGAATTGTCTTCAGGAGGCCTCTGTTGAAATGAGGGGGAAATAAGAGACCACGTTATTATTGAGAAAGCTGTTCAGGAACATCTCTGTTGTTCTCTATTAAGAAATAAAGTGGATTACTTTTTCTCTATTAAGGATATGATTTCCTTAGCTTATTTGTGTAAAAAACTATTTCAACCTGGTGCAAATTCTTTTGTTCTCATTATGCTACATTTTTCTTGAAGAGAAAGGATCCTCTAATTTTAGAAAATACTACTTGAATCTCTTTTTATACATGAGATTAAGGGAAATTTGGGGAAAAAGAGGTATTCTTATTCTAAGATCTACGGACCCTGAAAATTAGAATAATTTCTGAAGGTGAACAAGGAAATAATGAATCATTAACGTGGTGACAAATGGTGAATTTGAAAATAAGGGTTGGGTAATTTGCCTTTCAAATCTTTAAACTCATTTTATTCTCTATGATTTAGTTATGTAATACTACATAATAAATAAATGGAGAGTCTTATTACCCTTAATACAAATTCCTTTCTTTTATTTAATAAGACCAGTGAATATAAAAGTTTTAAGCAAAATAGTGAATTGTCAAATTAACACTACTATTTTCCCTCAATTACTGTCCTCAAATATTAACCATAAAAGATCTTACACTGTGTCCTACTTCTCTGGTAATAATGACACAATGAAAACAGCACCTGATTCTAAATATTAAGAGGGAGAAATAACTTTGGGAAAAATAAATATAAAAATTCTTCCTATAAATATATAGAGAATGAAAAATGTTAAAGGGTATAGCTTAGGTAAATTGTTAAAGTGATGACCTGGTTTTAAGATATCAAAATATACCCTTCTTCATATTATGTATATATTTTGTCACATAAAATACCATCATTTTGCTATTAAGATTTGTAAAAAAAAATGGCACCATAGAAATGCCACATCTAATCCACAATCTCTTCTTTTCAAATTCACTGAACATTTCATAAAACTGCATGGAACTAAATACACACACATATACAAACACATCCAAATAAGTACAAGTAAAACTGGGGAAATCATTGCTATGACACAATTGTCATATTTAACTATTAATTACTGTGATATTTAACTATAGTTTTGCAAGATGTTACCCTTGTGGGAAGCTGAATATAGGTTACATGGGATCTCTTTGTAGTAACTTTTATAATTGTATTTGAATCTATAATTATATCAAAATAAAAGTTTAATTAAAAATTACAATGCAAAATATCACTGTACAGAATTTGAAAGTAAAATATGTCAGCTTTTTTTTTTTAGGGGGTTGTGGTAGTGGTGGAAAATATACTTTAAAGCAGTTGTTGAAAACCTGTGGTCCAAAGTTTGCAGGTGGAATTTTGTTGTTGCTTTTTCCCTGGAGGAGCTCAGGGGTTTGAATGAATTTGAATTTGAAAACCATAAGTAAGCAGTGCATTGTCTGGTTATTTATGGTCCCATCAACTCTAAGTTCATACATTTAAGCTGTCAGAAGGCATATGTGTTAGTGGTTGTCTCTTTAATGTAACCTTTAAAAAACAAGATCTTAAAATTTCTTTCCCTTTTATCTTGCAAAACCCTCACTTGTCCTGAAAGGGAACATATATCACAGTCTGGTCAATTAATATACTTTTAGATATAGTTATAAAGAGTTTACTCTGGATTAGTTTCATTTACAGGAACATGTTTCTTATAGCAGCAAAAGCTGTTACCATTGCCTGTAGGCTCACATTAACCACCTTAAACTCCCAGAGAAAGAAAAGCAGACCTGGCCACCCAGGCACCACTGAGAAATTGACACAAGAAAGACTGAACTGAGTGCTGTCGAGATCAATGAACACTGTCCTCTGACTTTTAGTTTTCTAAGTCAATACATTTCTTCTTTGAGTCAGCTAGTTTAGTTGTGGCTCTGTTACTTGCAACCAAAAGTGTCTTGTCAAAGAGGATCTTATAAACTGATACATTTTTATTTCAGTCTGTGATAAGGTTCTGTGTAACTTAGAAGTCGTGGTGCCTTCTATTCAATTAAGTTACTTCAACCTTGGTTGACTTCCAAAAGACAATCTCTTATGGGGGATCTGTATCATTGAAGCTAACACTTTTATTTTTTGTTTCATTTAAACTGTCAGACCACAGAAAATAGCTTGCAGACTAACTTTTACAAGTGATAAAGATTTCTCAGTATATATTCTGTTGAGTTTTAAAAATACTTTCAGATAACACAGAAAATAGCTCACAGATATTGACTCCTTTAAATCATGTGACACAGCTCACTAAGCCGGTATATTCTGGACACAAGATAATTTAGGAAAATACCAAATTAGAAAGTAATCACTAAATTCATCGGATTTCAGTTTATAATGGTATCATAACACATAATCATTTGTTAGCTTAAATAAACCCATGTGCCTAAATTAAAACTAGCAGTTAAGATAAGATAATGCTCCAATCAAGAGAAAAGTAATGATAGAACTTGACTGCTCATTTGCCTGATTTAGCCTGGCATATGCACATTCAGACAGTGACCATACTGAAGTTTCCTGATATATAGTCAAGATAACAGAGGATAATTGTTAAAAACTACACAATTCAATTCCTCTATAGATTTTTTTTTTTAACTTTTTGGCAAATTTTCAGGTAAAATTTTTGCATTTACTTTTCCTTAAACCTTTCATCTACTTACAACTTATTACAAAGAAGAAGCAAAGAGGAAAAAGACATTTTATATTTCCACTTTGCAAACATGCACACGCTCTCTATTCCCCTAATACTGATACAACATAACTACCTCCTTAACTGGTGATTTCATTCTTCTTCTAAGTGATTGGCTCAGCCATGGCTCATAATGGAATGGACAATGGCAAGGAGAAAGGTTATTACTTCCAAACTAGGCTTTCAGGACCTTTGAAAAATAAAACATAAAGATAGCAGATGTTGACAATTAATTAATGTATTACATGTATTGGAGGAGATGTAGAGACTACATAATGAAACTGATCATGCATAAAATTACACTTCACTTTCCAAATTAAAAAAGAGGAAATGACTTGTTTTCTAATTCATGGGTTTGATTCCAGCTATGAAATGTTTTAAATCCTAAATAGGAAGTGTTTAATTAAAGAAGTTAAAGGTAGAGCCAACCCTTGTTATGGTCTCTTTGAAATGTTCTTTTATTGTATGTTTGTTTTCTTTTTAACTTTTTTTTCATACAGTTGATTTAAAAAAGAAGGGAAAGTCAAAAAAAAAAAAAAGAAAAACAAGGAAAAAAAAAAGATGTAGTGCCCCCTTGAGGAGCCTGTGGAGAATGCAGGGGTATTCGCCTACCCCACCTCCATGGTTGCTAACATGACCACAGACATAGGGGACTGGTGGTTTGATGGGTTGAGCCCTCTACCACAGGTTTTACCCTTGGGAAGACGGTTGCTGCAAAGGAGAGGCTAGGCTTCCCTATGGTTGTGCCTAAGAGCCTCCTCCCGAATGCCTCTTTGTTGCTCAGATGTGGCCCTGTCTTGCTAGCTAAGCCAACTTGAAAGGTGAAATCACTGCCCTCCCCCCTACGTGGGATCAGACACCCAGGGGAGTGAATCTCCCTGGCAACGTGGAATATGACTCCCGGGGAGGAATGTAGACCTGGCATCGTGGGACAGAGAACATCTTCTTGACCAAAAAGGGGATGTGAAAGGAAATGAAATAAGCTTCAGTGGCAGAGAGATTCCAAAAGGAGCCGAGAGGTCACTCTGGTGGGCACTCTTATGCACACTTTAGACAACCCTTTTTAGGTTCTAAAGAATTGGGGTAGCTGGTGGTGGATACCTGAAACTATCAAACTACAACCCAGAACCCATGAATCTCGAAGACAGTTGTATAAAAATGTAGCTTATGAGGGGTGACAATGGGATTGGGAAAGCCATAAGGACCACACTCCACTTTGTCTAGTTTATGGATGGATGAATAGAAAAATAGGGGAAGGAAACAAACAGACAAAGGTACCCAGTGTTCTTTTTTACTTCAATTGCTCTTTTTCACTCTGATTATTATTCTTGTTATTTTTGTGTGTGTGCTAATGAAGGTGTCAGGGATTGATTTGGGTGATGAATGTACAACTATGTAATGGAACTGTAAACAATCGAAAGTACGATTTGTTTTGTATGACTGCGTGGTATGTGAATATATCTCAATAAAATGAAGATTTAAAAAAAAATCAAAAAAAAAAAAAAAAAAAAGGTGGAGCCAAAAGTTTTTGTTGTTGCTGCTGTTTTTTAAAAAATCTATTCCTGTTCTCTGAAAATTCAGGTAACCAGCCCTTCAGATTCAAGAAAGACTTTACTCAGGCTTCTCTAATTCTGGAGGAACACTATGGCATTCACTAGCATAGAAGGTACAAGCATGCACAGATAAGAACTGAGGGGAACATGATATTTGGTTTAAAGGATGACGTATATGTATGTGATTATGGGCTTTGGCTTCATGACAGTATATAGTGATCATCAGTAACATTTCTATAGTAATCTTGAGGAGGATTTGGAGTGCTGTTTACAAGAAGCTAAAATTTGATGGTCTTCCAACAAATAGGAAAAGGAGGGCCGTTAAAGAAAGTTCAATGTTCATTAGTTGACACAGAGTTTCTTGTGACACTTGAAGTTCTATGTTCAAATGTACTCTGAAATGGAAATAATACATGATTTAAGATTTCTTATTTATCATACACTCAATTGACTTCAGCTGTCAATAAGTTACAGGGTACAGTCTTTCTGGACAAATTATGTGGAGGAACATATGCACTGCCCTGTACATAGTAGATGCTCAAGAAACCTAGTGGAATATAATTGAATATAAACACTGAAAACATGAGAAAGATAACTTAATAAGTTCTATGGCAATATGACATTAATGTCTTTCAGTAACTTTGCCTGACCAAATGTTTCCTGATACCATCCCTCCCCAACATTTGTGTCTGTCTCTTCTGCTTGCAGCTATATGCATTCATTTATGACAAATATATATTGAGTTTCTACAAATATGTCAGGTACTATGGAGAGAGAAACAAAAGAAATTAGTTCCAGCCCTCATAGGGATGACAAACATTAAACATAAAATACATTAAATATTTTAATTGGATAAATAAACATATATTTGTATAAATATATAATGTCATAAACAGCTGTGTAGTTGTGACAAGTGCTCATTGCACTTGTTATATTGTACTGGCTGCTTTACTTGACTGCATGCCTTTATAGATGACCTGCTCCCAGAGGGTGACCTGGGTCTGAGAGTTAATAAAAAATTTATGGTTCATTTTGAATAAATTCATATATCCCTCCCCCAAACCATTTGATAAAAACAGGAAACAGAGATCAAAAATTTTACTGGAAGAACTTTATTTCTCTAATAGAAAGTGTTCAGCATTCCACATTATGTGTCAGGCTTCTAAATGTTTCAAGTTAAAAAGTAAAATGCAGCTTAGAAGACTTTATATATGTATGTTGTAAAAGATTTGGCACCTATCTTAAAGCTTTTATATCTTACTTAAGTAGGGACACAGTCCAGAACAATCGTACCATGACTGATGGTGGTCATATATCTCCACTATTTTTGTAATTGATGTAGTCATCCAAGCAGGGAGAAAGGTCAAGGACACCCATCATCTTTCCTGTTTTGTGCCACTGGAATGTGAAATGACGGTAGGCGTCTAAACAGATTCTAAAGCAGGATGGACTCCTTCACATTAATATTTTCTGCACAAATAAATGAATTGCTGCTGAGAGAACACAGTAAATGAGAAGGAAAGTAAAGCCCTAAGAAGACCTTTGTCACCTGCATGGAGTCTAAAAGATGCTCTTCCATTCAAGAAACAGAGCAAAAAAAGAAAAAAAAAAAAGATGCTATGGAGGGATTGCTAAATGAGTGGGGTATTAGACCTGGCTTTGGGGAATTTCAATTTCTTAAAGGAAAGAATAGAGAGAGCTGAACCTCTCTTGTATGTTCCTCTGCCACTCTATCAACTTGTACTCGCACATATCCATTCTGGGTTAAACCCTGGCTCTGAAACCACAGGTTTGGCTTTGAGATCTTCTATTCCCACGCTGATCTTGGACAAGTTATACCCTATGGGAAAAGAAGTGCTCCTGGACTGTTCTCTATTTTATTGTGAAGATTTCTGTTTAAAACTTGAAAAAGAAAAAAGGAACAACTAGACTATTCTCTAGGCTATTGTGGATATTACATGGGTATCTTAGCCCTAAGCCCAGTACCTGGCACACTGAAAACTCTCAATAAATGTTCACTTTTACATTAATATTATTTGGATACATTTCCCTTGTGTACATTAACAATAGTAATAGTAGCATTACTACTACTGTATTTCATTCTTTAAGCTTTCCTTAAATCTGGAAAGGAGGTCACAGACTCATTTTGCAAATCTGATAAATTTATCAGATTACACTTAAGTCCAAAGCTTAAAAAATTCAGAAATGCACATGCACAGCTTTGACTTTGCATTCCATGAAGGTCAAGTCTATAATCCCTGCTTCAGTGTATGGACTTTTTGCTGTGACAAAAACATATGTAATTCTGGAAAACCTCACCTCCTACAAAATCACATGCTAAAAATCACAAGGTATATGGGAAAAATGGATTTAGGGGCAGACCACTTAAAATCTATGCAGTTTTTGTAACCATAGCACTAACAAAAACAGTAACATGCTAATTAAAATAGTATCATTGTTAAAAAGGCATATTACATTTCTGATAATTAAAGAGACATTACAGTAAAATATGGAACATGGCCTTTTAAAAAAAACAGTAAAGTTAGTTGATTGGAAAGAGAGGTAAGCAAGTGTTGAGGCTGCTGAGTTCAGTGGAAGAAGGTAAAATGCACAAGGATTCAGATCACAGTGCAGTAAGCACATGTAAGACAGCATGTGGTCAAACTGGTCCAAGAGGAAGGACTTGGGGTGAATGCACATCTGCACATTTCTCCAGGGCAGGGCAAGCCTTCTCTAGCTGTTGGTGATCTGTGTCCAGCTGCTGTTACTTAATAGCCCGGATATTAAAGTGCTGGGGAAATAGCATACAAATCAGTGGGACTTCTATGTTCTACTAACATCATTCTTCTAATTTGCTTGTCACTCATGAGCTGATTGACATTAAGAAACAGGTATGATGTCAGAGAGGATCCTGTTAGGAAGCTTGTGGCAGGGCCTGTGCCTCCTGCTATCTCTGGAAGTAGCCAAGGGCTTAGGATTTGTGCTCAGCCAGGGCCTTCAGTGATTGCTAATGATGTTGGGAAGGAAAATCAGATTTCCATGTTGACAATGTATAGCTCTATCCAGAGATTCTGACCTGCAGCTTCTTTGTGAACTTCTGTGGTTGTAAAACAGCCCTCTCCTATTCACTAGAACTTTCTGCAATGATGGTAAAGTTTTTTATCTGTGTTGTCCAATATGGTGCACACTAGCCACATTTAGCTGTCAAGTACTTGAAATGTGACTAGCTATTAAATTTTTTTAACTTTTAAAGATATTTGTAAAATGTTTATTATTAATAGTAATACTAATAGTGATAGTTTACATCTATACATATTTAAATTTAATAGCTAAATGTGATTAACACAGTCCTAAATATCTCAATTCATCTTATCAGTCAAAATGGATGCTGTTCAAGTAAAACAGTAACTTACAGTATACTTTTAAAGTGGCATGATCACTATTGATTTCAAGGGACCCAATCAGTTAATACAGAGTTTTTAGAAACAAGGTCCCAAAATCAGATTAAATAAAAAATTTCAGTCGTTTTATCAGACAATAATCCTGAGTTCATGCAAGTATATATCTAAAATTCCTTTCTCTACTTTCATCCAGTGTGCTGTTAGAATGACAAATGTACTATAAACACCCTTCATGGAGTCACTGGGGCCATTTCTTGGGAATTCCTCTCATTCCCATGGCCTTGAGAAACTCTTGGAAGAATGGTCCATGCAGATCTCAGAAAACCTATATGGCCTCAAAAATTCCATTATTAATGTGACATTAAGCTCCTAGGAATTTTGATTGCATCAAAGAAATTGTTGCTTGGTTACTAGGACTGTCAGTATTTTTTTTTTTTAAAGTTGGTTGCAGTTTTACATTGGTATTACATATTTGTGGGTCAAAGGTAGCAGACACTTCCTTAAAAGGAAAGTTTATAGGCAGGATGAAGATAAAGTAATACAAATACAGGATTTCTCCTGCTATACAACTGTTGTTTCGTATGGGCAGGGATATTGTTTTAAAAACTGACTAAAGGCTGTAAGTATTTAAGAGCAGATATTTTTATAAGACAATTCTTTTTTTCATTCCAATACTGGTGAGAGAGAAGTTAAAGAGAGCACTTCTCTTTAAATGTTAGAGTTGGCCCCAAATTTAGGAATTTACTGAAGAAGATGGGGGATTGGGATTAGACCTAACTTTAGACAGTAAATTCTAGGGTCCTGCTAGAAAAACAGAAAAGGTCAGAGAATAAACAGAGAAATGCATATTCCATATTCCATTTTATAGAGAATTCATCTAATTTATTTGTAAACTAACAATAATATGGTTTTCAAATGGGTAATGCCTCTTTCACCAACTTCCTGAAATTCAGGTCTCACGAAGATAAAAATGGGTATGATAACTCAAGGAGAGTTATCATAGGAAACAGTGATTATTTAGCATCTAACATAATGGAATAAACAACATTCATAATCCCATATTTCATTCATTCTTTCTACAAATATTTATTGAATACCTTGGAATAGGCCAGACATTGCACTGGGTACAGAGGATATGAATGTGCAAAACAAATGTCATCCCCTTTTTCAAGGACCATTCAAGGAGTGGAGGAAAAACAACAAAAACAAAGAACAGACAATTAGTGGGGGCTAGGAGTAGAAGCAGAATGACCAGCTATGAGGATTCTGCCATCATCCACGTGAGAAAAGAACATATAACTCAGACTCAAGTGGTGGTAGTGGACATGGAGACAAGAGAGAAGAATTTGGAAGGTAGAATTATTGGGGCTTTTTGATGGATGACTTATTGGAGGAAGAAAGGAAAAGGATGAAATCAAGAAGGATATCCATGTTTATTGATGGATGGCTATGCCATTTGTGGAGTTGTGGCATGAAACAATTCAGGGAAATATCAGAATGCTGTTTGAGATTCCTATTCAATTTCCAAGTAGATATTTCAATGAGGCATGTGGATCTGCAAGACTGGAATGAGGAGGAGAAGTCGAGGTTGGAGATTCATATTTGGGAAACATTAATATAGGAAAATATTTAAATTCAAGGCTCTGAAAAGGAGCTTTCTCTGATGGAAGTGGAAAACAAGGAGAAAATAAAAGCTGAAAGAAGAGAGAGTGGTTGACTGTGGGGAATGATGCTAGTAGGATGAATAAGATGAGGTCCCAAGAAGTTTCTATTGAATTTAGCAACATAAAGAAGACATGACATAGCTCTCAAGGAAAAGAGGGAAAACCAGCTCAGTAAAGAACCTTACTAGAATTGATAGCCAGTATTGTGTACCACTTTCAGGTATTAATGGATCTGAAGTAAAATTAATCAATTTACTTGTGTGGCTTTTTCCCCGGCAGCATTCAAATGTTTGGGTATAGGCATGGGGAAGATTAGTGAGTAGGGATATTGCAAGTTGGAGTTTGTACATGACCAGGGCAGATGGAATGAGCAAAACAGATCTGAAGGTATTTGTGAGTAACTGTAAGCAGAAGGGATCTGATGAGTGATGGTGAGCGATAGGAGATCACGGTGAGATTCCTGGGGATACTTGGACAGTGGTCAGGGAGACTAGATGGTGGTAGCTGCAGTAGGATGCTTGAGAGCAAAATGAAGGATATAGTCAAACTGTGGAATTACCTCCTGATTCTAGCACACCTTGTGCACTTTCCTGTCTGTTCCTACCTGTATACATAACCTCTGCCTTTTATGTTTGTCATGTCTTTCTGTGTCAGATGGGACCAAACAGACTTTGATGGAAACCTTTCCCCACCTTCCAAGGAAAAAGTGACTCTTGGAATTTATCTCTATGTTCTATTCATTCATTTATTCATTCAATATCTATTTATTGAGCAACTTCAGATTTCTAAGCAATGTTTCATGTCTGGGGATAGAGCCATCACAAACCAGACCCAAACCATGTCCTCATGGAGCTTATACTCTTGGGGAAGGGAAAACAGATAAAAAGTGTATAATTAAATAAAATACACAGAATGTCAACTCTATAGGTTATAAAATATTAGAGTGTGTTATGGAGAAAAATAAAGCAATGGAAAGAGTAAGGAATGCTAGAGCGAAGGAGAGGTTGCAGGTTTAAATAAGGTGGTTGAAAAAGGCCTCATTGTGAAGGGGACATTTGACAAAAGTCTTAAAGGAAGCAAGGGGGCAAACCCTGTGTGTGTGATTTCTAGGTAGCAGAAAAAGCAAGGGCAGCCAGACCTGTTTCAGGAACAGCAAGCAAGTTAAATTGGCTAAACAGAGAGAAGAATGGAAAGAATTTGAGGTTACAGGAGTGAGGAGACAAGGAAGCTTGACACACCAATTTTAGTAGCTCAATAATTTAGCGTTTGAATACCATGTTTTAGTGATACTTTATAACAAGATAATTTTAGAGATATGAAATTATTCAATTTCATAAGATTCACAAAAAAATATGAGTTACTCCCCTCCTTATTATGTACTTTTCTGCACTCTTCCTCCAAGCTGGGCTTTGAGGTTCAGGTGAGCTGCCTTCCCCTCACGAAAGATTTGTTTACAAAACTAACTGAATTACTTGGAGTGGGGAAGAGGATCAGGAGCTTGGAGAGCTGGAGGCAGAAGCCCAGAGAGAAGAGATATGCCCTAAAGGAATGCCTCTTTCACTGGAAGTGATCCAGGAAGCAGACAGGATCTTCAAGGGAATGGCTAGGGAGGGCACCTAAGGAGACTGGAACCTTAGGTTCAGGAATTCCCAGCCTCACCCAGGGCTGTCTTGATGCTGGGAGTCTTCAAAGGGATCCTGTGTGTTTGGACAATGAGCTTGGAACAACACCTGAGAACCAAAGAACTTTATACAGTCCCAGAGATGGAGCCTCTATAATGACAGAGTGAGACTGACATAGATTTAATTTGATTGATTTAATAGTAAAAAGTGCTTAGAAGAATGTTTCACATATAGTAAATACTCAATAGGTGTTGCCATTATTATTATTATTATTATTATTATTATTATTATTATTATATGGTGAAATTTCTTGTGTTCTAAAGCAGATTCAAAGACATATCTGCTGTACCCTAACATCTAATTTATTAAGTTATAATGAGTAATCTTTAGTCATACATAAAATTAAGATGAAGATTGCAGGTCATTTGTCTGTAAAAAAAGACTTGAACTTCTAGATCAATTCCCAGCTCACCAGGTAAAACCTAGTTGTCCACCAACAAGTCATGGGCAATAATCTGGTGAAGCACTTATTACAGCACTTAGATCCCTTGGTCCACTTAAAACTCATTCCTTTCATTAGCTTAAAGAAAAAAAAAAAAGAGAAAGAAAAAAAGAAAGTCTCAAATTAAGATCTTACAAGAAGATAAGTAGTGCTTCCTTCAGCTGATTTTATTAACATTAATGTTTTATGAGAAATTATGAAGATCCCTAGAGCTAAACCTCCAATTAAAGTAACATAAGCATGGCAGGATGTCTATTATAATGGTTTTCTTAGAAGAAAATTCCTAATTATAGTGCTCATAGACTTATGCATGTGCACAGCACTGCCCTGGGATGGATGGAATCGCAGCTCTAATTAACAGGTATGTGTTTCCAAGATGGTGCTAACTCTAAAAATAAGTTAAGCTTAATGTTCTAACAATCAAGGTTTCTGGATATGGAAACACCCTATCTGAGTAATTTTGACCTTTCTACTTACTGATGTATCCTTACTGGAGAATGAGTATAGCTTATCTTTGTTTCTCATTTATACAGACGTCACAATAGGAAAGGGTAATTTATATTAAGGATTAATAAAATCATTTCTTGAAACCAGTAAGTTTCATGGTGCACACATTGCCACCACAACAGCTACGGAAAAAGAGCAAAAGATAATCTGAGTTTCAAGTCTGCACAGTTATCTCTTAAAATGGGTTTTAAAAGATTTTTATTTTTACTTTTCTGTCTAAACAGATAAAATGCACTACATAAATGAATTATTTTTAGCCCTATAAAGCAAATGTAGACTCTCAAGGAGGAAACTGGTGAGATTTGAGGAATAAACTATTACTAGTACAGTCAGTAAATAAAATGGCTGTGTTTTACAAACAAAACTACATACTCCAAATCCAGCTTTTGGATTTGTTGTAATGGCTCTGTTTTCAACAAAATTGTTTCCAGTACTGGTTGGCATTTTAAATTCGTTTTACATAATGTTTAAAGATTTATTTATTTTTGTTTTTTTTTTATTTTTATAAACAGTTCATTGCAAATAAAATCTTCACATGAACATCATGTCTAAATTTCATATTTTGTAGTGCTGGTATCAGTGGTGTAATCATTGTGAAAATACCTCACAAAAAAGCAAATGCCTTGGAATCACCATCCTGATCTAGGCTACCAAGATTTTTTTTCCCTTATTTCTGCAATAGCCCCTGTCTGCCCACATCTCTTCAGACTACATGATGCAACATGAGCCACCTTTCCAAGACCCAAATGTGATTATGGGCCTCTACTTTTCCCTACCAATGGCATCCAATGCTCTTAGGACAAAGAACTCTTAAGGTTGGATCCCTGCCTTCCTCTCCAGCTTCCTCTCTTACCCCTCATCCTTCATGCTCCAGCCATATCAGTTTCCTCCCTCCTTGGTGCCTGTGCACAAGCCTTTCCCTCTTCTTGAATGTATCCCATCTCCCCATTCCTGTCTTCTCCTATTCACTATCACAGCTTAAATGTCACTGCCTCATGGACACTTTTACTGACTTGATGATGGTTGGTATATGTTCTGGCTTTAGGTGCCATTCTTACTCAACATTTACCTCAGTTTTAAATTTATATTTATTTATTCACCAAGGAAATTGGGGATTTTCTGAAGCCAAGATTTGTGCCTGCTTTTCACCCCTCTATCCCAGTGCCTAAGGAGACAGTTTGGTATGCTGGGAATGGCACAGGGCCAGGGCCTTCTGGGGAGCAAGTCCTAATGCACATTACTTGCCTATGAGTAGATTCTGGGGTTTCAGGATATATATAGACTTAAAGATCCAATCAGAATAAATCTATCTGGGTCTGTAAGTCCCTGCTCTAAAGCCTGTCTCAGCACAGTATTATACATTAAGGAGGAAAAATAAATTCCAATAAAAAATATATGCACTAAAACGAAGAAATAAATATAGCTTCTCCTACTGACTTCCCCACTCTCTGCCTGGTACAACTGTTATTCTTGATACAGGCTCGTTACTTTAGCATCATTTCAGACTCCTCTCCTCTCTTTCTCTGCATCACACTCAACAAATTTTATTTCGTATTTACAACTGCTCCCAATTATTCTTTTGTTTTCTTTACCTCTAATTACCTGTACCCTGTTTCAAGTGTGAATTGTTGCAAATGTCTCCATTGTGAGATTCAGATATTAATGTTCGAAGAAGCCATAGAAGATATAAAGAAATGTAAATGGATGATATTTAACAAGCTAAACCAGAGGTCAAAAAACAAACAAACAAAGAAACAAACAAAAAACCCAAAACCTAGAGGACATATTAATGGGCTTCTGGAGCCTATTTCCCTTCTCCTTTCAGTCAGAGCAGTTCTGCTTTAAGCTGTTATATTAGGTTTCCAAGTGATAGTTCACTGAAGAAAGAGTTCTGTTACGGGGGAAAAAGTTTGGAAATTACTGTTCTCAGTCATCTGAGGTTGCCCTTTCTGCACAGCTCTGCCAATTCAAATGTTGTCCATGCTTAAAATCCAACTAAATTTCTATCACTCAGAGGTATTTCTCTCATTTCCAGGGCACCCTGACTCTTCTTTGTAAGGCAATACAAACTCAGTATATCACATAGTTTGGTGTTTATTATAACACTTGTTTTTCTACTGTATTCTTTTTATCAATTAGTTATTTTCAATTCTCCCCCACCTCCAGTTAGACTTTAAGTTTATTTTGGCAGACACCACCTAACAGATTTTTCATTAAGTCACCTTCTGTCTAGTGCTGGTATAATTAAGAATCATACAATCTGATTCAATGATCATGATTTTAATGAGAAGGGAAAAGAAATATGTTACCTTAGGAAAAATAAAATGGTTTGCCTTAGAGCAGAATTTAGAACAAATGAGAGCAGCTCTTTTGGACCCCAAGTGGAAAAAGATTCAGAAGTTGATGGGAAACTGTACTGTGATGAGTAGGGGGTGCATTTCTTGGGCCTGGCATTGTCTTGGGCCTGGCATTTGTCATTTGTGTAAGGAAATGAAATATGAGGGTGTGCTCTTTATGCTTAAAAGTCTCCTTTGTCCAAATAAACAGTTGTATGTATGTCTCTACTAAGTTTTCTGAAAAGAAAAAAAAAAGTCACCAACAATAAAATATGCTTCATATTGTTATTTGACAAATATTTTGTTTCTCTATTAAATCAAATCCTATAGCTCACTCATAGCTTTATTCCACTGTTCTTATATCTTATTTGTTATGAGAATGAAGACAAATTCAATTACTGCCTTTGTCTTTCACATTTCTGCTTTCCACGCAAGCTTTCCTTAAACTGAACTTTTGCTCTTTCATTTGTTTGTCTGTCTTTGTGGGGGTGAGCATTTAGCAGTGTGTAATAAATGAATTAAATAATTCATGTCCCAGAGTGCTTACTTACACAAGCTGCACTGATTGAAAAATTGCTTGTTTGATGACAACATGAACTTGAAGGTAATTGCAATTACATAGAGAAGGCGCAATATTGCTACATTCACATCACCTGAGTTTAGATCTGAGTTGATTATGACTGTGTGTGGCAAAATCCTTATGTTGGCCTCCTCATCTGACTCTCCACCCCACCCTCATTTCCAAGGGAGCAAGACCACCTAGATTAAAGCCATCCTAACAACTGAAGATTCCTATAGGCATAGTGTTGAAAGCAATGTAGGCCATTTCTGGCAACTGTTAGGAAATTGCATTTAGAGGGTGATAAAGGAGGTGACCAGGAATCTTCACCTTAGTGAGATTAAAACAATCAAAACTCTTTAATTCTGTGGTAAGAAGCATCTCCAAATGCAGAACATGCTAGAGCAGCACAGGTGCTCAGCAAAGTGTTAATGGCTTACGAAAAGAAAGAGTGAAACAAGAGGGAAAGGGAGGGAGTTAGAAAGGGAGGCAATCAGGTCTCTGAGAAAGAAGTGGGGCCCAAAGCACAAGAGGATGGATGGGTTTTTGAAAGGAAAAAAGACATTTTCTCTGTTACAATTAGAGGGAACAAGGAAATGCTAGTAGGACTTAGGTTTTGGTGGTGGAGAGCTATAGGCTTCCGACATTATGGTTCCTAAGTTAGGCAAGAATTGAGCATAAGATGAAGAGGGAACTTGTTTTTTCTCAACTTAACTCTGCTTGGTTGAAATGAGTAAATCTTTGGATCCAATTTACATAATCTTTCATGAATAAAAATAGGATGCAAACACTCAACCTACTCCAGACTTAGATCCAAGCTAGAGTGCAAGATTTGACAGAAATCATCTTCTAAGATGGAACAGTCTGTAAAAGTAGCTAACAAGTCTCAAAACAGACCATCTCCAAAACATATGTCTCCTTTTTCTATAACTAGGGTGACATCCTCAAACTGTTCAAAACACTCGTGATGCCTTTATTCTCCTTTCAAAAAAAAAAAAAAAAAAAATTCCAGTATTAGTGATTTTTAGACAGGAAGGTCTATGTCACATTAGGTAGTCACTTCTAAGCAGCTTTTCCATGGTAAGTATTATCAGTAAACAATTATCTTGAATGAATTTTTTGGCTGATTTACAGTGATCATGGATGCTCACTCCTGCTCTTGATTGTCCTTTCAATGATTACTAATATCCTAAATCTCACCACTCACAGCTCTAATCGTGTAGATATTTGCCTTGATAAGAATAATTGACATATTCTAATTTAGTCATTTAAAGTTATTAGAGATAATTTGCATTAATTCTTTGGAGAAAATTCATTATTACATAATAGATACTGCACTCAAGCTCTTATTTCATTTATTTATGATGCTTCAATCCAAAAGATGAAAAGAAGAAAGGAAGGGAGATACAATATTTAAAGAAAAGTTATTCCTACTAAATTTAAAGTGGCCACAAGTATGACCTCTGTGTGAAGCATGCTTTTAAATGTCTTAAGATAGAATTAAGAAATAAATGTTTTTAAAATACACTGAAAATCCCTCTGACTACACTCTTCTCTTTCTTTTTTTTACATTTAAATAATGTGTTTTTGGAGGCTGGCTGCAAAAACTTTGGGGCAAATTTTGGGCTTATCTGTGCTTTTCTTTATACACTCACCATTTACAAAATCCATTCCCCTGATTAATGGCCATCTCTAGTTTAGAAATCAAAGGTCGTCTAGGTTATAAAGTTGGGGAAGTTAAAGCAGATCTTGTTCAAGCCCCCACTTGGTATTAAATACATCTACTAGACCCCTCCAAACTAGGAAAGGGCACTAAATATTTGCTGGGTGCCTCTTATTGGCATGATGTACTCCAGGAAATTTAACATAATGTATACCCTGCTATCACTAGATTCTTTAAGAACAAGATAGCATCAGAACAACTGTTAGAGTTGAGATTCAAATTCTGGAATGTCCAGGCTCGGAAGGCATGCTCCTTCCACTTACTTTCTCAGTCAATGACTGGGAATTTGACCTCTCTGGTCAGCTGATTCAATGCCTGGACAGGCCTAACTCAGAAATTTTTTTCTACTAGTTAAAGTCTTTGACCCTTTAACTCTCAATGATTGGTATTAATTCTAACATCTCAGTGCTCCAGATTCAATTCCTTCTTCCCATGTGACATTCCTTTATGTGAAAGAGCTATGATCAGCCTAAAGATTTTAGTCTTCTTAAACTATGATGACCAAAAGTAAACACTAAACAGCATTCCAGATGTGAACTGATCAACATAGCATTAGATTTGGCTCATTGGTTCAGCCTTTCCAAAATTGTGTGAATCCTTATTCTCTTAACAACAATTCATGCTATTAATCTTCACTAGGTTCTTACACACGATGTGCTTGTTGTCTATAATTTCACCTGAGTTATTGATTAGAACAAGAGAGAGGGAAGACGACTACATTGGGTGACATTCCAATGAAGTTTTCTCTCTGGTTCAGACTGATACTTAGCCTCGTCATCCACATGTTTGCAGAATACAAGTAAATAATTTATTAGCTTTCTTTTGAACCTAAGCCTCTCTTCAAACCAGGCAAGTGATTTTGAATTTAAACCCATAAACTTTAGTCTCTTAATCTGCAGATTAGGATTGGCAATTCTTCCTTATAGCTGTCATCGCAATGATGTTTGTAGATTCTAAGATTGTTTTCATGCAGAGTAGATGCTCAATGCATAATAATTTCCTTGCAGTTAAATAAAAAGTTTCCATGCTGTTGTCATAGAGACGGGCGTCAGAGACGGGCGTCAAAAAGCCTGATCCCACTGTTTCAGCCAATAGCGCTCTCTGTGATGCAGTTTGCTTACACACATCAGACCTAATTCATGTAGTAATAAACTCACCTCTCTAATAATCTGTCCCTTTGCTGCTTAAGCAAAACTATCTCCGCACATACTAATATCAAGCCCCCTGTGAGCACCGAGTGGCATGGCACTGATGCTCAGAGAGTGTAATACTTTTGATTTCCCAGGCCAGTGCTGTGAATCCATTCTTGGTTGCCTTTGACTTGTACATTTCCTCATTCAAACAACTCAGCTTCTGCCATCCCACTTTTTTATCTGCAAAATGGTGATAATGATACTGACCCATCTCACAGGAATTCTGTGAAGAAGTGCTAATTAATGTTCACAAAACACTTGGAAAATGTAATTGCTATTTACTGCTAAATACGTGTATTTGACAAATGAGAAGTGTACCTTGGGATTAATGTGTCCTAGATGCTGAAATGGCATCACCTTGCTCAAAGCAGACAAACCAAATAAACAGCCCAGCACCTGCTCAAAATCCATACTCATCCTCTCACTCTGTTTTGAAGCAACACAATTTTTACAGGCTTTTTTGACTGAAAGCTAGAAATAACATTACTTGAATGTCTCTCTTTTACAAAGGTGGAAGATAAAGGGATGTTTGAAAGAGAAGTGACTAAACTGCTCAGGGGAACAAATGACTTCAGGAAGTATATGGTGTGCTGGTAATAAATCTGACAGTTCAAGACTCTTTTCTGCAAAACTTCAATATTACTAATAGAGATACAACTGTAGCCTTCTCTACAGTAAGAGCCACTGATTTGGATTACCAGATACAGCCACTCTTAAACTGTAAACTCAAGATAAGAAAACATTCTGAGATTGCAAAATGGATTAGAAATGTAAAATGATTAAAAAAACAAGAGACTACCCAAGTCATTCCACACTTACGCCAATGTACCTCATACCAGAGCTGAACAGCTGCTTAACAGAATTTCAGTAATGTATGCTATCCCAGGAGCTATGCAGCGGCCTTCACAGGCTTCTGAAAAGGAAGCTGCTAAATATTCCTCAAAATGACTTTTTACTAACTCGTCCAGCTTATGATCCCTCCCTTGCTTTGAAGATGCAAAGAACATAATGCCTAAACCATCTGGAAACGTTTTGAGTTGTCATTTTACCCCACCAGGGGCCTGTGGCAGCATTTGCATTTTTAAGTCTTTTCAATCTTAAGCAGTTAATCATCTTAGAGAATAGGGAAATGCAATGCTGGCAGTGTTTCTTGGGAGACTTGCTAGAAACTGTAGCGTAAAAGAAACATTTTTGGTTTGAAGTGGAAGGTTGCATTAAACATGAAATAAACACTCCATTCCTGTGCCGCCAGAATCTAAACGTAGCCCCCTGAACAGATTTTAAAGTGGCATTCTATGCTTTCTCCAAAGAAACCACTGGCACTATTAGCTTGATTACTACACTGGGAGAGGGCCAGATGGCTTGCCCTTGAACTGAAATCAAAGGGCCTTCTTTTATGTGCGCATTTTTTATTCAAAGTGAGAGCTTCCTAAATATGTAAAGGCCCCATGGCTACTATACAAAGGAAGCTTTCTGGCCCATCTCATCCATACTTTCTATCCAGAGGCCAGTGCTCAGTTTTCTAGGCACACTGAATAATTAAAATCCAAGTTAAGTAAACTCATGGAAACAGCTCCTACCTTCAGATTAAAACATGCCCCCCAGAGAGGAGATGGTCTGTCACTAAACCAACATTAAATTCACTCTTAAAGAATCAAGTATGTTAGGCTCTTGCTACTCAAGGTGTCAGCATGGACATCGACCTGGTTGCTTTTCAGAAATACAGACTCTCAGTGCCACCTATTGGGCCTCCCGATTCAGAAGGTACAGATCCCCAGGTGATTTGAATGAATGATAAAGTTTTAGAAGCACAGTAGATTAGCCAGTTTTTATCTAATTCTCTGTCTCCCTAGGGAGGTCTTTAACTCCCTTAGTGGTCCTATCATACCACATCACACTCCTAACAATGACTTTAATTCCTCTTGTCACAATATAATAATTCTTAGAAGAGAATTTAATATGAGGGTTACCCAGCAATACCACATACAGACCTCCATGTAAAAGTTAATTACCACATTACTATTTAATAAATATCTACCATGTGCTAAGTAACATTCAGAAGTGAAAAAGACACCTTACCCCAGAGATCCCACAGTTCTAGAACCATATGAATAGCCACAATGCTAGATGGATGGACACAGAAAAACATGGCATTTAATATGGCATTTAAGAGAGCACTGAGATGTGCTGTATAGGTGAAACTAAGAGTACATGAGGGTTCATTGAGGTATAGATCAAGATAATCTTGGATTAGATATGACGGTTTTGTACACTTCTCTAAGGCATTTGGAATTTAAAAGAGGGAGTGGGTCAAATACCTACTGGAGCCAGTGGCAAATGAATGAAGGGGAGTAAGTGACAAGGAATTCATCCTGTGTTAAAGGAGCAGCCATTCTTTAACTCTCGTCTATTGGGCCCAGTGTTGCAGTATCTTCTGATTTTTATAGACAGCCAGAATCCATATTTGTGTGGTATGTGCAATTTGTTAATATTTAAATACTGGTTACAAACAAAACAAAACAAAATGAATGGACCCAATGAAATACTGCTATGGGCTGAAGTTTGCTGAGAACCAGTAGTTGGTGATCTAGGGAAATGTGACACACCAGAAGTCTGGCAGCAGTCCTCACTGTGGGGTTGCATGTTGAATAGCAGGCCTGGTGATGGCACTTACAGAGACAGACAGAGGGAACTCAAGAGTACCTCAAGCTGAATCAGAGTCCTGCTCGAAGAGCTAGGGGGGAAGAAGGGAATAACTGCCTGGGGCAATGAGGAAAGGTTTCCCAGATTGGGGATTTTGAGCTGAGGTCTCAAGAATTAAAGGTGTTCAAGAAGAAGGGAAGAGAGATAATGGCAGAAAGTACTCTAGATGGGGAAACTGAACTTGGAAAACCCAAAGGCTTAAAAGAGAATAACGTTTTGATGCAATGCCAGAGTTCAGTGTGACTAGGAGAAGGATATGCAAAGACATCTGCTTTGCTTCATTTTAAACAGTTGTCAAAACATAGCTCATGATTTTCTATTAAGAATGATCATTTTCCAGGCTAGGGCAAGAGAATTAGGGGAATTTATTTTCATCAGTAGTGGCTTTTCTGTGACTTGCCTTTGACTGGGGCTAAAGGACAGTGTACATAGAACTAAGAACTATATAATTTTCATTGGATATAAAATTTGTATTGCTTAGGGTAGCGAGTAGTTTGTAATAACTGCTTCAGCTTTTAGAAATTACCATAAAAGGAAAGGCCTTTTAACAGATGTTCAAAGGACACTAAATATTACAAATCAAGCAGATTTCATATTTCTTCACCAAACAGCTTTTAACAACAGCTGTGATTCTTTTATTTGCTGTTTTAAAGGAAACTTTATATCTATCGCTATATCTATAGTTTTAATTGTAGGTATTCCATCTGTGATTTTTAATTATTTGTTTATCTCCAATTTTAGCAAAAAAGCATTGATCAGGAACTTAAATAACTTTCCTCCCCTTCTCATCATTAGAGAACCAATAGGAAAAATTTCAAATGTTGTTTGGTGAAGATAAAATGCCAACATGAAAATATCTTCAAAAATTACAGGAAGAAGAAAGATGATGAAATTTAATAGAGTATTAAAACATGCTGTTAAGCATATTTTATCTAATTTTTCAATATGTGTTCTGAAAATCATTAATGTAGTCATTCTGCAGCTGTTTCTTTCTGAACACAGTGTTAGAATGGGAAGACCACAGCTTTCATGGCAAGTCAACAATCTTGATTATGATCACAAAGTTTGCCAATTACCCTGGCTTCAAATATTTTTCTCTCTATTATTTCCTCATATCAGATATTAGAAATACCTAACAGGTCATTGGGTTTTAAACTTCGGTGTGAGAGGAAGCTGGGGTGTTGGTTAAAATGCAGATTTCCAGGCCTTGTCTAAAGAGAGTCTGCCTCATTAAGCCTGGATGGATCCCGGGAACTTGATTTTTCAAAGATGTCCTGAGTGACTTGGATGTAGATGACCCTAGAAATTATATTTTGGATGATGCTGGGCTGGCTCACAGGCACCTAGTGCCTGGCACCCTGAGCTTTCAAGGATATTATAAACTTCTAAGATGTATCTATGGTGATAATGCTGGTGAATGCAAGTTCCCTGAGGGAATAGGTTTTGTTCTGTTCACAGCAGTATCCCCAGCGCTGAGATCAGTGCCTGGCACCTGGGTGGCTATTTATTGAGTGAATACATGAAATAATGAATTGACTATGACAGTACTACTGTGTCAAATCCTTGTCCTTTGCTTGGTCCTCTGTACCACAGTACCCCTGAAGGACACATGTCAAGCACACCACAACCTGTTCACCAAAAGGAACACTTTCAGGCCCAGAGTACATTTTGCAACATCATCAGCAGTCTTGAAACTATAATGTTTATTACAGATTCTTCCCTTGACTACCAGCAAAACTGAGAACGTACCTGTAAGAGGTGTAACGCCTTAGCAGATCACCACAAACAGCCACAGTCCACATGCATTCTCCTACTTATCATAGGATATACAACACCCATAATCCCAGCAACATGGCCACATATTTCTGAATTATACTGAATTAGAGTCCCCCCACCCCCCTTTCTTTTGTTTGCAGGCCTTGTGAGTTTGTGAAATGTTTCTGCATTAGTTGTCATGCTCTGAAACCAATTTGGTGAGGCATTGCAACTGGACCTAGAGGTGATGGAGGGGCATGCCCACATAAACATATGGTTTCTTTCAAAAAATCTTTTATTATTTCTCCAGGGCTCATGGAAATATTTAACGAAACCCTAAAGTTTCATAAAATACAGAGAAAGAAACCAATAGTACTGAGAGTTATAGTTCTTAGTGATTCTGAGGAGATGGCAAAACCATGGTATTAACCACTGGAGCAGATGCAGGGCTGCTTCAAATGTGCCTTTCATTGGTGATATTAATCAATATTGACTGACTGGACCTGTCTGTGCTTAATAATATTTCCAATGGTACCTCTAGTGCAGCATTATTTTTATTCATTTGTTTTCATTTTAAAATAATAAATACCTATTTTACAAATTTGGGAAAAATAAAAGAGTTGTCAAAAATACCCACGTAGGCCTTGCAGACAGATACCTCTGCTACAGTTCCCCACCCACAGCCATGGCCAACCCCACCGTGTTCTTTGACATCATCATCGACAGCGAGCCCTTGGGCCACGTCTCCTTCGAGCTGTTTGCAGACAAAATTCCAAAGATAGCAAAAAATGTTCATGCTCTGAGCACTGGGGAGAAAGGATTTGGTTATAAGGGCTCCTGCATTCACAGAATTATTCCTGGGTTTGTGTGCCAGGGTGGTGATTCACACTCCATAACAGCACTGGTGGTAAGCCCATCTATGGGGAGAAGTTTGATGACGAGAACTTCACCCTGAAGCATACAGGTCCTGGCATCTTGTCCGTGGCCAATGCTGGACCCAACACAAATGGTTCCCAGTTTTTCATCTGCACTGTTAAGACTGAGTGGGTGGATGGCACATGGTCTTTGGCAAGGTGAAAGAGGGCATGAATGTTGTGGAAGCCATGGAGCACTTTGGGTCCAGGAGTGGCAAGACAAGCAAGAAGATCATCAATTCTGACTGTGAACAAGTCTCATAAATTTGATTTGTATTTTGTCTAAGCACCAGACCATTCCTTCTATAGCTCAGGAGAGCATCCCACCTCCCCTGGTCTGCTCTCAGAATCCCATCTTCTTTGTGCTCTCACTGCAGTTCTTCGGGTTCTACATTATCCTCCCCCTTCCAAGTCTAGCTGGATTGCAGAGTTAAGTTTATGATTATGAAATAAAAAGTTAAACAACAACAACAACAAAAATACCCATGTATTCAAAATCACAGGAGAGCTACCATTAGTTTTTTATATATGTACTTCAATCTTCTTTATATATTTTTGTATAGTTGTGACCATAAGCATATGCAATTTCATAATCTATGTTTAAAGCTAGTTATTTCAAATAGTTTATAGACATTATTTTAATTGCTGCATAAAAATTACAAGCATAATTTATATTTAAAAAATTACAGTCACTTCACACTTCATTAAAGAAACTTAGGCACAGATACTGATGTTATTAACAAAAAATGTACAGTGGCCACTGTCAAATTCTGGGAAATAGATCTGACCCTTATGACACCAGAATTTATGTCCGTAATACAGTTCTCATACTTTGGATGCTCAATCAATATCAATTAATATAATAATCTGTCATAATGGGATGCTATTACATGGGCAGTTAAAATGCTAGATGTTAGAGTGGACATCTTTAGCTGGAACTTCAGAAATGGAATGTCATCTTCTAGTAATGCTAAGCAAGGCACTTACTCTTTCTATGCCTTGATTTATAATTGAAAAAAAAAGTAAACTAATATATAACTCAATGTAGTCATGCAAATCAGTAGTTGTACTGACTAGCCAAAATAAATAAAGAAAGCTCAGCTTATATACTTCAAAGCCTTTGGCCCCCGGTGGGAACAAGATCACTGTTGTCACTCTGCACATCTGGATCATAGTCCAAGATCTGATGCAGAATGACACCATTTAAGCAAAGGCTTTAACCTTTTAACTTCTCTGGATCTCAGCTGCATCATGTGGGAATGGGGCAAACCATGCTGCCACTAGGTAATAGATGAAAACCCTTTGAAACTCTTTGTGTTTTTAGGAAGAATTTCCATGTTCTAAAGACTTAAATGGTTTGCCGTCAGTAAACATGGAAGTACTTCTGAATGTTTTTTAGCCTGAAAAAAATATCTTTATGGGAGAAACACCTTCTGAATACTTTAAGTGTAGTGATCTAAGGCCACCCACAAATCATTAGGATCAATGCCTAGACACCCTTAGATTGAATGACTTAAAAATAATAGCAATAAAAGTTGCCTGTCTTATGTTTAGTTTATGACATATACTTTTTCCTGAATATAATGGTAGTATTTACTTCCATAAAGCCGGTGAGAGTGTAAAATTGGTTCAACCACTTTAGAAAATTGCTTGACAGTATCTAATATAGCTGAGTATATGCATACCCACGGCTCAGCAATTCCATTCCTTGGTATGTACAAAAAATATATTCATATGTTCACTAAAAGACATGTAAAATGTGTTCACAATAGTAATAGTATGCAATAGCCCCAATAGTGCTATAGCCCAAAATTGGAAACAAACCAAATATCCATCAACCAGTAGAGTGAATGAAAACATCATGAGAACAAACAAACCACAGCTATATGCAACAATGTAGGTTTCTCACAAACATAACAGTGAGTGAAAGAAGCCATGTACAAGAGTACATATTGTATGGTTTCCTATATTTAAAGTTCAAACAGCATAGATTAATTTGACTTCTATTTGAACTCTGGTATATATTGGGTCTTTTAAAATTCCTTTGTTTCATGGTCTGCTTATTTTTACTAGTAAATTGAAAATCATGTTTTGCTATTGCAACTATTCTTGTTTTTTTCGATTGATGAACTCAAGTTAGTGCCATCAGACCAGTTGTGACAATGATCAAAGGAAAGAAATAGTCTGAAGGAAGAACTAGCTAGCTCTTTATGCAGTCACTGCACTTTTATCCCCCTCCCCCCAAATTTTCTCTCCATTGTAATTAAGGATATAGTTTTTCATGTAGACACCCTGAAATAGTAGCAATGCAAATTAGTGAGTAAACAAAATTCCCAAATAATGGATATTTGTGTTAAGGCCTTAACATGCTCCTTTTATGATTTTTATACTTTTATAGTTCCAGATACAATATTACAGTCTCTTCACAGGAGGCTTCTTGCCTCTTGCTGTCTCCCTTGCCTGTCATCTGCTGTGTTCTGATACATGGAAAATCCTAAACTCTTCCCCCTTCCCAGGGGTTCATCTGATTCTGCCCTATTTTCTTGAGTATGGCCGCTCCAGTCCATTGACAACTCACCAAGGCAGCTGTTAAGGCAAAGGACAAGGGTTCTCCATCTTTGGATAGTGTAGATTTGGGACTTACCAGATGGCCTAGACACTCCCTACACATTTAACAGCAGTTGTCAACTGTCCAGATAATTTTTACCCAGAAACAACTTCAAAAGTAAGGTATTGATGATCTTGAGTATATGCTCCTTTTTATCTCGTTAGGCAGTTAATTCCTACTACAACAATTCTTTAAAAAGAGATTGACTTTGAAGCCTTATTTCAAAATAATTTTCTCAAACATAATCATACTGGAATATTTTATTTCCTCTAATAAAAGTAACATTTCAGAAAAGTGAGGTTTCAATTTTGCAATTGGAAAAGAAAAAATTCAAATGAACAGCTGAACATCCCACGTTAAAGAAGTATTGGAGAGTAACCAAATGAAACCAGAGCTACCAAATGAAGTCATGATTTATTTTAAATAAATGAAATCACTGCGTATATACATTTGTGAGTTTCAAAGCACTCTGTCAAAATCCCCATCTTCTTAGTTGTGGCTTTAAGGATCGGCCATATGAGTCAGACGTTAAATAAAACTCAGAAAGTACTGATAGCTGGTCTGCTTATGTGAAAACCATATTACTATTGGTACTTTAAAAAAGACTTCAGAGTCCTGTCACTGCAGGCCAAACTTAGCTGTAGTGAGAAGTAGTTACGCCTGGGGAGGTAACTTCCATTGTTAGCCAAATTGCTAGCTAAAAATTGGTTTTAAATTTTTACTTGTAAGCCATCTAGTAATGTAGAAGCCTTAACAATGATATTAAGTTTTAGTCACATTTTCCCACAATAGTCAACATTTATTACAATGGCATCCCTCATGATTACTGTGAACATTCTTGGCCATACTTTAAATATTGGATACTCAGAGTGGAACGCATGGTTTTGATATTTCGTTGCCAAAACTCAGAGGGCAGCCACATGTTCTCATTAGCAAGAAAAAATAAAAGTTCTTGAACTTGAAAATAAATCAGATTTTAAAAAAATTCCTATTGCTTGATCTTATAACAAAGGGTCACTCCTAGCTCTCATCTATTGTGACTGAGAGTTTTTTGTCTTACCAGCTACCTAGGTTTCAGTTTCAAGACGTGAGGTTTTCACACACACTCTAACCAGGGGCTCACCCTGAGACTACTGTGTCCTGCTGAAGATTAACAAAGCATGCACAATGGGAAAACCATCTCCTGCTGTTGTCTCTTCTTCTCTCTTCAACGTTGTTTTCAACGTGTGTCTTACTCAAGGGAACTCCTTCAGCCAATCCATTAGTAGCATTCGCTGAATTGAAGTTTTGGATGTTTTTCTTCTGAGAGTCTCATCATTGCCCTACTTTGATGAAAGGGACTTGGGTCCAGCCTACTGGCACTGTGTGCGCTCTTAGATTCAATATATCCTTATCTCATTATTCATCACCATTTCAGCCATCTCTTACCGGTTGCCAAATCAGATTGAGGTTTGATTGTCTATGTGGTCACTATTATCTCTATATTATCCTTGCCAGTGATTATGAAATGGAGCCGGATAGGCTAAGATGATCCTTTTCACATATCTGTCATATGATTCCTCTTCAAAAGATAGTTTTTCAAAATGGAGTTACTGATTCATGGCTATGATTTGATGGTTTATAGTTATAAGTGTATCAGTCTAGTTTTTTGAATCTTCAAATAAGACTGACATGAACACCAATCTTGTGAAGCTTTTTCATCGTAAAATAAAATCTTGTAAATCTGTTATTTGTCATTATTCTCATGAAAAATTCATCCTTCACAAGCACAAATTAAGAGGGAACTTCTGTTTATGTCTTTTTTAGAAGAGCTTAAATGACTTCCTGTATTGTGAAACATTTATTCATCCAACAAATATTAATCAGGGACCAATATACACCAGACATCCTACCAGACTAGGTAGATGGGGCAAAGTCGGTGATGTGGCACCTGTTCTCCAGACACTAAGCTGGGCTATCTTCTTTTTCCTTTTCATTCACTTGATTTCAGAAATTTATCCGTCATTAATGTTGTCGTTATAAAATGAGTTGGCATTTTTGTGATCATATTTTGCTTTTCAGAGACATGATTGGATAAAAGGGATTATTAAATATTGTAAAAGTTCTCAGGATCCCTTTTCTGTCTCTATCTTTGGAGAAATGATAGTTTCACATAACTAGTACATTCCATCCAAAAATTGCCACACTGATAGCCCTGCTTATTTCTCTTCCTAAGAAAAAAGTTAATACTTGCAGGAGGAAATTTTTGGAATTACAGCTGCAATAGAGGTCTTTGATCTAGAATTCTTTCCCCTAAACACCCATCCCTCTCTAGGATCTGTTTTCCTCCTGAAGTCCTCATTTTTTTTTTTTTTTTTCATTTTTTAAACGACTAGTCAGGAGAATAAGAATAGGAAAGTTTGTGTAAAGAGATTGTTCTCTTCAGAAAATGCCTCTCTTGGCTGAATCATTGTTTTGGATAATTTTCCTTTGATAGCCTTGTCATTGCTCTATTTTAACAAAATAGGACGTGTGTGTGTGCATGTGTGTGTGTGTATATTCCTTATTGCACATGTCTAATAATCCTTAATCCCTACAATTTTTAAGTAAAGAAGAAAATTGTCTCTGCGATAACGTGTCTGTCTTATACCACCCTCAGTTTCCCCTCCCTCCCATTCACTTACCCTTACTTACCCCATCCCCAACCTCCCACTCCCCACAGGCTCAGCCTCATTCTCAGTTCTGGAGTCAGTCATGCTTCTAAACATAAAGAATGTAAGGGATTCTATGCTAATAGTACAGCATCAAGTCAATCTTGGTGCTCTCTTTACTCTATATCTGCTCTCTGTCTATGCCTTCTTCCCTATAGTCTATCTTCTGCCATATAAACTGGTTCCAATTCCAGAAACCCTCCATAGCTGGACTGCCTCTGAATGTCTTACCTGTATGCCATGTTCACTACCTGTATGCCAGGGTCCACCCTTGCTTTCTCCACTAGACTGTGTGAGACCTGCCTGCTGCTGACAGCTACATCTACCTCTGGCCATAGCCTGTCCCAGACTCCTGAGGAGATGCTGCCCTTGGCTGTCTAGAGATTGCCCAGGCACCTGGTGCTGGCTCAGCCCTTGTACAGCCTCGTGAATCCAACTGTGCCTCTTATGCTTCATACTTATGCTAAATGAGCTTCAATTCCGAAAACAACATCTGTAGCAATGACTGTTAAGCAGGGCTTACAAGCCTGCCATGTCTGGCCTACAGATGTATTTTGTTTGGCCAGTGCAGTATTGACCAAGAGTTTCTTTCTGTCTTTTTTTTTTTTTTTAAATTGGCTACCAACATTTAAAACACAGAAAATTTCACATTAAAAACAAAACAAAACCGGTTTTCAAGCTATCTTGAAGCTTGGTAAGTTTACCAGAACTTACTAGTCCTTGTTTCTTCAGATGGGATATGAGCTTGCTCACCAGGTATCACAGATGCAACCATAATCTGTTGTCTCCCTGACTCTGTAGCCAAATGTCAATGACCCTAGTCATCATGCTTGTTTTGTTGCTATTTCCATATGATTTGTACAACTGAGCAAAGGAATGAATAGGATATGATACTTCTATGACCTAGTCTGGAATGGAAACTCATGATCTGTCATTAGCATTATAATTGGTCAGCATTATAATGGCCAGATTGACCAGTTGACAAAGTTTACCTAAACAAAGGAAGCACAGTCAAGGACCAGTTTAGCTCTGTCCTGTCTCTGAGTACTGGCTTCCTCATCTGTTAAACAGAAAAAAAAAGTGACTTGCTTACCTGAATATTCCTTAAATCTGTCAAAAATTTCCATTTGTTCGGCTGCATATATATAGCTACAATGTCATCTATATTTTGTGCTTTCTCATAAAAAGTGAGGTTTTATTGGGCAGTATAAGAATGCATATAGTATGATGCAATGAAGCTTGTCTATAAAAGCACTTGGTGTCATAAAGAAAGTGAAAAGGCAAGTCACAGTCTGAGAGAACATATCTGCAACACAGTTGACAAAAGTTTATCACACAATATACACAGAAAATATAAACAAGCCAATAGAAAAACAGTCACAAGACATGAACAGACATTTCATAAAAGACGAAAATGAATGACTGATAAATTTTGAAAAGAAGCCTAATCTCATAAATAATCAGAGCACTGCAAAAATTTTTGAAGTACTGCAGGAATATATGCTAACACAAAAACATAGATGAGATATATGAATATATAAAAAAAGTTGTGGTCTTTCTGCAAATGCACATATAGTCAAAAACAAGAATAAAGCTGGCAATTATACATCACATATGCATAAATAAAATCTTATCTCATGGCAGGAATTTGTCATTCTTTCATGTATCAAATATTTCTCAAGCACCTACTACATCTTGGATACAAATCTAGGAGATGGAAATAAAGTGACAAAATAGATAAGCAAGACTGTATTTCATGGAGCTTCAACATGGAGGGGATTAGGAGAGACAATGGGATATAAACAAGTGATCAAATCATAGTGCTATCACATGAAAATAATAAAAGAGGGGGAATGTGGTAGAGATGACAAGGATGCAAGTGGTTGTGTCTAGGAAGTGATTATTGAGGAAAACTTTTTTTTGCAGAAGAAACTGCTTAAAAGGGAGCAAGCTTAGAACATTAGAAAAACAAGCTCTGTAGGGTTGTAGGAGTTCTCATGGGGAAGGCACGAGGCCTTATCCACCATGGGAGTTTCCTAGAATTCTGTTTACCACCTCCTTTCAGATTCCATCAACACCCTCTGTGCATTCTGATCCATATTCATAGATAAGACTGCCAGCCACACCCAGTGATTCTCGGATCTTTTTGAATCATTTGCTCAGACAACGCTCTGGCATTTAGTCGCATATTCTAGCTAGCAACTGGACTTCTCCACTTGGTGTATCCACAGGTTCTAAAACTTCACAGAACCAAACCTAACATATTATAATTTTCCCATCACTGAAGTCCTCTTTTCTGGTGTTCCCTGTCCCTAATCACCCAGAATCTGAGGGCCACCCTTGTCTCTGTCATTTCACTCATTCCTCGAATTCTTGACTACATTTTAATGATTCTATCTCCATCTGTCTTATTTGTGTCCTCCATTCCATTTCTGTCATTACTTTAATAATTCTCACCTCACTTATATTATTAAACTGGCCTTTTTGCTGGTCTCCTTGCCTCAGGTCTTTCCTCACCTGCAATCTGTCTTCAGCATAATTTTCAAAGTAAATCTTTTAAAAAGCTTATCTGGCCATGATACTCTGCTGAGTGAAATTTTGCAAATTGCTTTCCTGGCTTAGTGGACAAAGTCCAAGCCCTAAAGGAGGCAGATGATGCCTCTGGGAACTGTTCCCTGACTCCTTTCCATGTCGTTCACACGCAGGGCTCTAGCAGGATTGACGCTGGCAGTTCCCCAGACCGAAATGATTACTCCTCTTTTGGACCTGCACTTAGTATAACCTTCCTTCACAGCATGGAGAATACGCATTGCACCTATTTCATAATTTTTCCTTTTCTTTCATATGCTCCATGGACAACTAGTATTTAGGGCAGAGCTCAGTGGTCAGTATGTCCTGAGAATTTTTTATTGAATGACTCAGGAATGAATTATTGAATGACTCAGGAGAGAATTAAACCCTGTCTTTAATTTCTAGATAAATCTGGAACTATTATTTTCTTTCCATCATCCCTGCCAGCACTTACATCTTTGTTTCATCAGCTTGCCTGAACTACTTCAGTAGCTTCTGAAATGGCCCTCTCTCTTCTTTCCCAACTCCATCAGCCATACAGCTGTGAGAGTTAAAATCCATTCATATCACTCCCTACCTTCATATTTCAATTGCTGAAAGGTCCTTGGCATGAGGCTCCATGACTGCGCATCGGATTTCTTTGTAGTCATCACATGCACACTACCCTTCAGTTATACCAAACTACTTGTAGTTTCTCAAATACATTATGTTGATTCTTGCCTTGGATGAAGTTATTCCTTCTCCCACATCCTACTTCTTGTACCACTCCTACCTCCCAAGTCCTTCCTCTATCTGGCTTAAGCTCCTCCAACATGAAGATTCAAAATCACGTTATCTCCTCCTTAGGGAAGCCTTCCCTGACTGGAGCCCTTCTCCCCCGGCTCCATTAGAAAACTCCTTCTAGATTCCCACAGTAGCCAACGTACACCTTCATTATTCACACTTTGTCCTATAATTTTTTCACTGATTTGCTTGGATCCTTTATTAATTTTTTTTGTGGGGAAGAGCATGAGGTTTTCTCCGTGAATTCTTATCACACAGCACAATTCTAAGGATAGGCCTTCCATAAATGTTTGGAAGAATACAAAAATAACATTTTAAATTTGGTCTATTGGCAAATAGTCTCTGAACAATTCTAAGAATGAAATAACAATGGGTTTTAAAATTTCTTCTAAGTTTGAAGACTAATGAAGGTAACGAGACATTTTGTCTCTTTTACTTTTCTCAGGAAATACATAAACCAGAAACATCAGTTTATTACCAGAGAAATTTGTAATAAGTTCAACACTAATCAAAAAGCCTGAGAGTTTTCTGAAGAGTACATCAGTGACAGTTCTGACTTTCAGGGAAATCAATTCACTGTGATAAGAAGATGTGGAGAAAATGACAGTAACAAACAAAATTTGAATTTGAAAGTGTGAAAAGTCATGAAAGAATATAACTGACATAGCTCAAAGTTAAACAAATGAAAGTAGTGAAAAAGGAGATGAAAGTTTCCTTTAGGCAGTTAAAATGCTTCCTAGTCTGATTTTCCAAAGATAAACCTAAACATCTAATGAATTGAATTGTGTACCCCAACAAGTTTTTAGTCTTAATTTGCATTCCTATGAGTATGAACCCATTGTAAACAGGACCTCTTGAAGATGTTATTTTTAGTTAAGGTGTGGCCCAACTGAATGAAGGTGGGTTTTAATCCAGATTACTGGATTTCTTACAGAAGGAACCGGGAAGTGACAAAAGCTAGAAAAGAGAGGACATTGCCATGTGATGGGAAAGTCAAGGAACCTCAAGGATCACAGTCGGTCAGCACCACCCAGGAGAGCAAGCCTTACCTGGATTTTGGACTTCTAGCCTCAAAACTGTGAGCCACAAAAATTCCTGTTATTTAAGCCAAAAAACCCATTGTGTGGTATTTATCATAGGAGCTTGCAAATGAAAATAACATCTATTCAGTAATTCATTTTTGCAATCCTTAAAAAGAATGAGGCAAGTCTGTATGTTTTGCTGTGCAATGAGTTTTAAGATATATGGTTGAGTGAAAGATCACTAAAGTACAGTGATTTATACTTTAGATATATAGAAGCAGATGATGCATAGTGGAGGTAGATAGAATCTGGTATTAGCCCCTGGGGTAGATTGTATGGCTGATATCTGCTAGCATTCCTCAACACAGATGTCAGGTCCAAATATTTTTTAAAGAGATTATTGATAAATTCAACAAAGGGAGGTAATATTTTAAAAAGTTGAATTACAGTGGGAGTATGAGACCCTTCAGACAGAGGGTGAAAAGAGACCTTTGGAGAACTGGAGACCAATGTTGTATGAATAAAATGGAATTAGACACACAAGAGAGTGTGGAAAATAAGAACACAGCAGAGGAACAGCAGAAAAGGGAAAAAGTGTGCCTCCTTAAAAAGCCAAATTAGTTGTGAGGTTATTTATGCTGATGCAGAAGCCAGACCTTGAAAAAAGAGTTCATCACAACAGCAGGAATTGCCAGGTAATACTTTGTGCAAAGCCCTGGGAGAAAGGTCAAAGTCAAAGGGATGGGCGTTTTCTTGTTGAAGAGTTTAGGGGAGACTACAGTTTAGCCCAATAAAGTCAGTTAGGACTTTGCTGCTTTTCTGAAGTATACATCCAGGATGTATTGGAGGCCTGTTGGAAAATACAAGATCTGGTTCCTTGTATCAACACGGATTTTGGTACTGTGGCTTAAAATACCATGAATAACGTGTTATTCTATAAGTCGTGGTCACCCCAAGAGAAAAGTGAAGGATTGACTCATGTGTCACAACACATTACATTATAATCCTTTGCTGTAGTTGTTGTTTTGAAACTTTCTGCTTATTCTACACAGTGAATTCTTTAAGGACAGGACCAGGATTAACTTGCTCATTGTGGCCTTTTCAGTCCCTAGTATAGAATTAGCCTCAAGATAAATGATGTAATATTTATTGGATTTATGAATGCACCAGGAATAAATATGCTTGCTCAGAGGTTAGCTCTCAGCTTAAAGAGAGCTTAAAACTGAAGATGAAATGTTGATTCATTCAACAAATATTTCTTGAAAGCCTGCTATGGGGGATTCACAGTGTGAGACTCTGGGTTCACAAAGGTAAATATGTCTATGCCCTCGTGCATCTTAAGTCAAAAGGGAAATGAGTGAATTGATTAATAACAAAAAGTCCAAATGGGGATACATGATATGAAGGAAATTAATTGAACGATGAGGTAAGAATAGTTGGATAGCACTTGCTTTAAATAGCATGGCTAGGGAGGCCCTGTTTGGGAGTGGAGTGGTGGGGTTGGGCTGAGGTTTATGGATTACAGTTCAGGTAAGACCTTAAGACAAAGAGTAGCTTTCTATGTTAAAAGTTAGTAGTGTGCTCCAGGTAGAGGGAACAGCATGTGCAACTCCACAGGTGGGAAAGAGCTTGCCTCCACGTGTAAGCTAATTCCATTGTCCTCGTGGAGCTCCCACTCCAGTGGACAAGATGAGGCTAAACGGGTAGGTGAGGACCAACTCTGCAAAGCCTTCGAGCTACGCTGTTTCATGATGCAGTCTCTGGGGGAAGCAGTTCCTGGGTTCACCACTTATTACCTATGTGATCTGGGTCATGTTTCCTTTCTTCTCTGGGCTTTAATTCCCTTATCTATTAAATAAGGATAGTGGTACTTACCTCCGAGGGTGCTAATGGGGATTAATTAAAAAGCTAGGTTTAAATATTGGTTGTTATCTTTGGGCTAGGTAAAGATAACTGGATTCAATTTTAAGTGTAAAGGTATGACATTTAATCAGGCAAGTGACCTGAACTGATTTACGATTTTAGAAGAGCTCTTTGGCTGCTCTTGGACTGCTGAGTGAAAACAGTAGACACCGGATAGGGGATTACTACAAAAGGCCCAAGTCAGAGGCAATAGTGCCAGGAAGGTGGAGAAAAGTGCACCAATCCAGGGTGTAGTTGAAGACACTGAGTGTGGGAAGTGGAGAGAAAGGGAGGAATCCAAGAATGCCGCTTATTTCCAGCTTGAGCAATTCTATGGTTTCCTGGGGTGGAGAAGACTGTGAGGAAACAGATTTGGGGGAGCTACTCAAGAGTATAATCTGATCTGAGTAGATGATGAGTGGGCAGTGGGATATGAAGGTAAAGAGGATAAATGAGATTCCTTGGGGAGATACATAGAGATAAAAGAGAAGAGCCATGAAGAAAAAACTCTGAGAAACACCCCTGTAAGTAGTCATGGAATACTGAGGGTATGGAGAAGCAAACCCTGATAAAATCATGGAGACAGGACCTGTCTGTGAGGACGGCATAGGGAGAGAAAGAAACATGATACAGCAGTATGCATTATATATTAGATACAATTTCTGGTAGAATGAGGTAAGAAAAGCACTTGTCAAGAGACAAACATCCATGTAGAGGTCTGTGGATTCATGGGAGTAAAGGGGCTGCAATCAGGCAAGTAAGGACAAACTTACAGAATTACAATCACTGAAGGAATGAGCTCCAACTGCCTGCTCTGACTGGAGAAAAAGATGACACACCCCTGGCATCTCTCACCAAAGTGAGGGTCAGGAAGTAGTGTTAATAGTGAACTTCAACAGTTAGGACATCTGTAAGCCACTGTCTGAGACTAAGATGACTTTTGGTCTCCCATAGATGAGAAGTGTCTGGAGAAAGGGCTCTTGTGTACCTAACTCTGGCTAACAAGAAGAAATGGGCGAGTGAAGCCCTAGCTTGTAAAAGCTAGGAGGGAATGTTAGAGGAGAATTTCAGGTACACACTACAGATTTAAGAATACACATTTCAACATGATTCCATGGCATGGAATTCTGGGAGAGGAATTGGGAAGTCAGAAATGCATAAACTGGGCAAGACTTTCAATAGAGTAAAAGCAAGGTGACTAGGAGGATGTTGCCCATATACTTAACATAATGGTCACTGGAGTGAGCAGAGGTCATGCTTCCTTAATTGTGTTGAGATCTGATACAAGAAATGAAAGGAAAGAAAGAAGGAAGGAAGGAAGGAAGGAAGGAAGGAAGGAAGGAAGGAAGGAAAAAAGGAAGGAAGCAAGGAAGAGCAAGGATGAAAGGAGAGAGAGAAAGAGATGAAGAAAGGACTGAAGGAAGGAAACTTAAGGGAGAATATATGCTGACAATAGGATATGAAAAAAAATTGAATCACACAAATGAAAATATATCTTTTGACCTTTTGTCAGTGAACTCTGATATACTAATAAACACTCTGAAGTTCACCATCAACACTACTTCCTGACCCCCACTTTGGTAAGATAATGAAATTCATCTGTTTCAAGTTTCCCATCAAGTTATCTTAGTGGAAATTAATGAAATTTAGTTTTTTAAATAATTGCAACCATATTTTTCCCATCAAAAGTCAATATCATTTTACTTTGGTTCAGAGGTAAAGTATGTTTTGTGTAATATTTTTAATAATACTAGTTTGTAAGTGTATGGTGCTTTCTAGTTTCCAAAGGACTTTCATGTGCTATCTCTCATTGGGTCCTCATGGTCACTCTTATTTTTACTGATAAGGAAAATGAGGTACAGAGTCCTACAGGCACACAGAGCTAGTAAGGGGCACTGCCAGCTCCAGATGTTAGAGCCACTGACAGATCATCCATTTTTCTTTCCATTACAATATGCTTTTATAACAAATTTCAAAGTTAAATATTTTAATGTTCATTTTTCCAAATTTCTTTGTGTATTCACATTATCGTGTCTCTAAAGTAGGACAGAGGTCTAGCCACCTTATTAATTTTGTAAATAGCACATGTATAACCACATAAGGGTAGTTCATATTCCATTTTGCTACTTAGAAAGATAGGCAGGATCATGGAATTCTTGTATGTTAGAAATTAATGTGTGCCATGTAAACAGGGAGTATTTCCAACAAAGTCAAACAATTTCACTGCTTACCTAAAAGCTCAGGGTCCCTTAACGACATGTGATTAGTATCATGCCATGAGTAGAGTTCTTGTGAAACCAATCCTTTCAGAGCTATCTCACATTTCAGGTTGGTCAAACATTGCTCCGACCAGCCTGACCAGGGTCCTTCAGTAAATAGATCTGAGATAAACTGATGGACTCTGTTATTGATGTCATATTTCAGGTATACTAATTGGAGAGTAATACAATACACATGTGTGCACCATCCATATAAAGCACTGATTATCTTGAGGAACATGGTGCACAGCATTTTCTGTGTCCATTCCAGTTTAGATACATGCATTTTCGTACCTTTTATAGATTGACTAGTTGATGTTGCCTTGGGATATCTTTAGCTGCAAAGTCAAGGACTGCCTCCCATTTTTTTCCTGCTTCTCTGCATAAGCAGGTGCCATCTTTCTTCCACCCCACAGCAGCTCACTCTATGCTTGTTAACCACCAGCCTCCATATTATTCTAATCCCTAGAGATGACCAGGTAAGTATTTGCCTGTGCACATTTCCCTAGAGTAATGGGCAACTAGAATTGCTATAATTTTGCTTGAACATTCTCTAGGCAGAGGTGTCAAAAAAATGAATAAAAATCTAGACCTCACAATTTCATCAATAAACACGTGCCCTTGCACTTCCTATAATGAGAAATAAAGGTTGTTACAGAAATAACTTTTAATCTTGCTCACCTCTGAGAGACGAATTTTTGAAAGAGACTTTTATTCTTTTTTGACTCTGGAATTTTGCTATTTTCATTCCTCAGTATGTGTTCATTGTTAGAAATGGAAACATTTTCTCAGAGCAAGCTAAAAACATTACTTTTTGTATTAAAATCACCATAAAGTTGGGTATACTACTTTCAAGCTTTGTGAGTAATGTAAAATTGCAAATTGTCAGTGTAGCCGTAATAATTTAGGTACATACTTCCCTACTTGGTTGATAAGGTGCTGAAATTGTACCTCACTGCTAAATTTCAAAGCATGTATTTATAGACTTGAGAAAAGTAATAGGGTATAATCATAAAAAAGCATCCCACACTCTGAAATAATTTTCTTTAGAATAGAACAAAACCTTGTTAGTTCATGTTCATGCAGAAAAAGCACAAGGAATGGATTAACCCTTAATGGCAATTCCAGTCATGACAATTTCTCAAATATTTATCTAAATTTGAGTACTTGTTAATTTTTTGACTGTATAGTTTCCTAATTTATGACTTAAGACCAGTCTTAAATAATATGAAAAAATAAAATACTTTTTTAGTCTTAAATTTTTAGCAAATGATCACTGTTAGATAACAAATGAAAGCAAGATGTAATTGTTTTCTAGAGAGTTGAGAATAATTCTTAGCTAAAGATATACTGTGTTTAGTAGAAATAACATGGGTTTAGAGTCAGACAGATCTAGGTGGCAACCCAGAATCTACAGTTTACTCACTGGGCAAGTCCTTAACCTCTCTGCTCTTGGCTTTTCTTTAGATTTCTCACGGGGCTATGACACTTGGCTTGAGGGTTGTTTCAATGGTTAGGAATCACATAGGAAAGTGCCTGGGGCAGTGTATGGCATGAAGTGGGGGCTTACTCTGGAAATCTTAACATTTATTGGTGTAAATTCCTACTGGTTGAGATTTAGAAAATGGCTAAGTTCATGACGATTGGCTCAAGAGAAAAATGTGGCATGAGTTATACTGATACATGCTACAGCTAATGCAAGTATGTTGCTAACACATACTTGAAAAACAAAGCCGCTGCTTGATTTGTGTTAGATTTTCATATAGTGTCCACATATGCATCAGAGAAAAATGGATACAGTGTTTGCCTCGGAGATGCCAACATCTTTCCTATCTCTTGAAAGATGCTCCATTTGATGCGAAGCCAGAAAGCATTAACATAGCCCCACCGGTCACAAGGCACAGCAAGCTCCCACTTGTGACTGTTACAAGTGAGTTAGTGGAGGCTCGCTGGTGATAACAGAGCTTAAAGGAGAAAGCTCAATGACAAAAGTGACCCTACAGACTTTTCATTCCTAGACAATTATAAAAGTGCCCTTTTTATTCTCAATGTCCTATTTGGATATTGCATTACATGTCATGTTACTACAAAATTGTAGGATCAAAAAATGCCAAGAAATGTAATCTGATGGGTTTAACCACTCAAAGTTATGGACTGCCAGAACAAAAAAATAAATTATAAAATCGTTTCTCTCTCTCCCTCTTCCCCTACCTCCTCCTCTCTGAGTCTTCTCCCTCTAGCTCTCTCTAGTGCCCTCAAGCTCTTGCTCTCTCACTTTCTCTCTCTCCCCATCTGTCTCTCACTGCCTGGCTATTATAAAAAAATTCCAAGCCAATATTATCACTACAGAAATAAACGACGGAGGGGCAGCATTCTTACCAGGAAGTTCAGTCCAATACCATGGGCATAATTATGACATCATTGATTGGGCTTTGTCACCTGGATGACAATGAACACAAACCCAGCATGTTGCATAAGGATTTGGAAGCAGAGCAGCAAGATCATATAATGCTACAAAGTTCTAAAGTTTTTACTTATTCTCAAAAACCAGGCAGAAATTACCCCTCTTTCTTCCTCAGATGGGGTTAATGAGCCCAGCAGAGGCCATTCAGCAGGAAATCAATACCCACATATTTATTAAGTACCCATAATGTGTTAAGACCCTGTAAGGATAAGAAAACTAAACTGAGTCAGACATGAAATCAGTTTTCATGCAACTTCAAAATGTGATTAATAATCAGAATAGCATCCATAAAAGCACAATGAGAAAAAAAGAAGCATATAAAAAGGTATTGCAAAGCTAAATCCAAAGTACTCTTATAATGACCAATATTAGATGTATCCATAAAAGCATGGACGGAGGAAACTTAGGACCAGGGGGGCTGCATCCAGACAAAAAGCTATAATTAATTGTGCCCATTTTATTAGCTATACAGTGGAGGGATGGCATTCCTGGAACTGGTTTGCACAATCCCAAGAGGTAGATTCATAAAATATAAAATTCTGGTTGCTCTCCAAGGAAAACTTAATAGCAGACTCTCACAAGAGCAGCTCTCTGGGATCACTTACCTCCTTTCCTTTGGTTTGCCACCAATCATCAATTCAACAGATTCTCAGGCAAACAAACCTATCATCTAGTGACCATCATAGTTGTGTATAATTCTGCGATCAGAATGGGGATCAAGAGGCAAATATTTGAGGAGTTATTCTTACCTTCAGTTAGAAATTAACATAGTTCATAACTGTCTCTATATTGAAAGTTTATTATTTATAGCTCAGCATTTCATCTCTAACCTTACTGTCTTTGGTTCTCTGGGGATTAAGTGAAAAAAGAAGAAATATACAGCATGACTTGGGAGTCAATCCATTTATTCTTTAACAAGGATTTTATCTGCTAGGATTTTTCCTGACATTGAGAGCAAAATGTGAGAGATGCCTGAAGAATGAGAGAGAGATCACACTTTTATAGAGCCAATTTAAAGAGCTGAGTTTTTGAAGACTAAAAGTCCAAAATGCATGGTTTTGGATTTTCACTAAAATAATTTTGTAGCAAATTAAATTGGCAAGATGCAAAAATAACTTTCCCTTTTATAGGATATGACTGTGAAGGTTACTACCGTTCATTCTCAGTAGGGTTTTCCCACGGAGAGGATTTAGGGGCAGATAATACAGAAGCAATCTGGGTGTTGCAAGTCAAACCTCACAGGCTGAGATTGGTTTAGAGAAAGTGGAGTTATTTCCACCCAGTGAGCCACTCTCTTGTCACCAGGGCACACACCCTGTTGACATCATTTAAAAGCTATCTAGAACATTCTGTCTTCTAGTTTACCATATGACCTTCTAGTCCTACACTGTGTACTTCTACTTTATGCTTTTCCTCCATAGCTCTGGGAACACCTTCTCCATACTTCCTTGTGCTAATTTTGTCATTGCTGTGTTACAAAATATTTTAAGGCAGTGATTGTGTCTGTGAGTTTGTGCATGTGTGTGTGTGTCTGTGTGTATGCATGAGAGAAAGGGAGAAAAATCAGGAGCTGATGTGTCCTAACAGGCTTATTTGGAAAAATCAGCATCTTTATTAGATTCAAAATGATGAATTTAAAACCTATTCTTTTTCTGAAAGTGTCCCTACTTGGGGCTCAAAAGAATGGTTTTCAAATAGCAATCTCATTTTTATCACAGTGCCAACTCTAAAACTAATCTTTTCTAGAAAATAAATATTCAATAGAAAGGGATTTAGTTAATAACTATTTGTCACTAAGCTTTTAACTAACGTTTTTTCCCCGCACTTTATGGGGTCAGGGGTCACACCAAGCAATTCAAGGAAAGACGGTATGGATGGATTCCAAAATACTTGTTCCAAGTGTATGAAATCTAAAGATGTGATCACACCTAAAAACCACAGAAATAGTTGCCCTGTGGTCAATAGACATCATCTTTCTCAACCACTGAAGTGAGAGCAAAATAAACATCAGAAATGCCTTATGTGAACATTTTCTCATGTTATAAAAGCTTTCTAATATATGTTGGTATGAAAGAGCATTTACGAATGCTATAAAAGGCAAACACAATATATTTTGGTAAACTTATTCCTGGTTGGCAATCATCTTTTTTCTTTGGATACTAAATATTTAGGCAAGCTGCAATATTTAGTAGTTTCTCTGGAAAGCACTCCTCAGTTTTGGGAATGACTTAAGCAACAACTACCCTCATCCTAACAGCAAACACTAGCTGTTCCTTATCCATGGCGATGGACCTGCCTGGATGCCTCTCTCTGAAAACTGACAAATATTTTCTACAAGGCGATGTTCTTAGAAGACTGAGGGCTGCTTTTGTGCTACTTGCCACAGGCTGTTACAGAACAAAAATGTATACATTCTTTCTTTCCAAAAAGTTTCAAGAAAAAGCCTAATTGTCAAATGATGTTCATGATTAAGCAGTGAAGAGCCATACAAAGCAATGGTTTTGCTCAGATTAGAAAAATCTTTGCTTTGCCCAAATTCTTATCTTAAACTCTGAAAGAAGATCTAATTTATCTCCAGAAGAAATATGGTCTACTATTTATAGAGAGAGGGGAAATCAACAAAAATAACAACACATTGAAGAGTGTCTAAATCTGCTGTTACCAAAGACCAGTTCCACTTGCTTTTTTGCTTACTCATTTACTTATTTAGTCATGTATTTATGTCTATTTCGGCAAGTCACAGATATTACTGGCTTTCAGACTGAAACAGGAGATTGTGGTCACATAATTCAGTGTGCTCACTTATACCGCCTGGGTTGACAGGAACTATCCCATAAACACATGCTGGGTTGAGGAACGGTGCAGTCGAAGGAAGCGAGGTCCAGAGAAACTCCTCTAGAGTCTCTCAGCCATGAGGCAGCCCGCCTATCTTGCTCTCAGCCCACTGCTGGCTCAGTCACACCCAGCCTTGTCCCCCTCAGCAGCCTCACTTTCTTCATTCCTAAAATGAGATAAGTAATTTGGAGACAGTTGTGGCCCAACAAAACAATCCTGCATTTGCCCTTAGTGCTTGTTCATCACCAGTGACAGAGTACGGACTTCTGGTTATTTCTGAGGGCAAACCAAAGAAACACTGAAATGAATGATTTCAAGTCTATTCAACAAGATCATTACTCTAAAAAAAATTACATTAACGTCACAGAACACAAATATTACACTAGTTGTTGAGCATGTGATTTGTCTCCTGTAAGTATCTGTATTACTGTGGAGGCTATGCTTTATTCTTAAGGCTACAGCGAGATGCTGGGAGAAAGTGCACAGGACTCCTCTAATCGATTTATATTCTAGACCTAAATTGTGAAAAACGCTTACCTACAGGAAAATTTCCCACAACTCTTCTCCATCGTTTTACCTTTACTTGGCATATATTCTCTTAATACATTAGAAAAATGGATCTTTAGGTTCCTGGTCTGTATGAAATATATCTTCATTGCTTCCTTCCCCCCTCCTTCCTCCCCTTCCTACCGCTTACCCATCCAGTCAAAATTTATGGAGCCCCTGCTGTATGCTAAGAACACAACTAGATTTTAGGGCCTGGCCACTCAAAGCTTGGCTCCAGATCAGCAGCAGCAGCATCCGGAACCACTACATTTGAACCTGCATTTTAACTAGACCCCTAGGTGATTCATATGCACATTTAAGTTGCAGAAGCACTGTAAAGACTCGCTCCCACCCTAGAGCCCTGCACAGTTATCATAAAGGAAGCAAAGCAGGGTCACAGCCAAGCCCCAAAGAGCAGTTATGCAAATTTTCAAAAGGTGCGGATCTATAGATGAACTGAGCCCTGTGAACACCTGGCTGGACAAGTGAAGGGACTTCTGCGCAAATGAGGAAAAGGAGCCTCTTCTTCCCTGGGTGCAGGGCTTTGGAAAGCAGCGTGCAAGCCATATCCTAGCACTAGGTTCTGGGTCTTTGTGCCATGCACAACCAGCAGAAATGCACTCTGTGTCCCCAAGACAGCTGTATTTATATTTTTATTTATTTACTTATTTACATATTCACTGATGCATTTATGCCTATTTTGCCAAGTTACGGATATTAATGATTTTTAATCTATAAAAGGAGCTTGGGGTTACTTCATTCAATGTGCTCACTTATACCACCCCTCCCATCTGGGCTCTTTGTATGATAAATACATGCTGGATTTGTGAACTATGCAGCTGAGGGAAGCAAGGCCCAGAGAGACACCAAAACATTTCTTTGGTCATTGAGCACATCCAGGTGAACAAAGCCCCCAAGATGAGCCCCTGTACTTACAAAGCTTATGGTTGGATTAACCCATACATGAGCTTCCCCTGCCACATTGAGATGATCCTTACTGAGAAAGAACAAATTGTTCATAAACCAGAAGAGGAGGTTGCACAGAAGACAAAGAAGAAACAAAAACTCAAGTCCCAGGAATAAATTCGTCATAAATTTAATGCAAATTAAAGTTAAAAGAAAAAGAATTAGTGGGAACCTTAATGGAGAAACAAAGTGAATGCCAATGCTATCAGAGAAAGTGCCTTTTACAAAGACTTGGAGTCATGAAGTTTTCCTGTGTGAGGAAGAGACAGAAGGCTGGAGAACTGAGTGCATGGGGGTGTGGGAAAGGGGAGGGGGGTGGAGAAAGAGAGAGAGAAAGAGGGAAAGAAAGGGAGGGAGAGAAGGTGAAGAAGAAGGAGGAGAAAGAGGGGAAGTGGAGAGGAGGAGGGTAGAGAGGAGGAGGAGGAGGAGGAGAGAGAAAGAGAGAGGGGGAGAAAGTGAGAGAGAGGGAGAGAGAATGCTTTTTTTCCCCTAAGGAACAGAATATACATTATACTGGTGAGTCTGAATTTCATTTTACAGGCAACAGAAAGCACCATAGGAACAGTTAAAGTTGTGCTATGTTCAGGTTTGTTTTTCAGGAAGATTGCCCTGGTAGCAATGTTGAGGATATCTACAGTAAGACAAAAAGCATGGGAAGAATACTTGAGGAAGGTAAACAATTATATAGAAAAGAGATAGCGAGACCCTGGAGGAGGTGGAGGGCACCCAGGAGCAAGTGGAAGAGGCTCCTTAGGGATGGACTGGTGGAGGAGGAGAGGGGCAGAGTCGAGGTTTCTAATTTAGGAAAATGGGTTGATGATGAGTGAAGAGTACAAGCAATGAGCCTCTACCAGGGAGAAGATAATCTCCTTGTTGGGGAGTATCAGGCTGAAGATGTCAAGCAAAGTCTGGAATAAAGATGGAAACTCAAGAGCAGATATCACCCCAGGCAGGAAAGGACATCTGACCCACCACAGAAGAATTTCAAAGGAAATTCTTGAAATTCTTCACACTAAACACCCATGTAATGAATCAATCAACTGTACAAAAAATTAGCTAGGGTGTTAAGCACAGCTCAATTTTCCCCATTCACCCTTATTCCTGCAATCATGGCCACAAAATGACATGTTTACATAAATAGTTTGGGAACTGCTGAACTGTTGGGAAAATATAGAGGAAAAAGCACATGCTTTGGAGTCAGACAGTCCTGAGTAGGAGTCCTGGTTGTTCTACTTTCTAAATATGCCCCTGAGCAAACTACTCTACAAACCTCATTTTCCTTACCTATAACACCCTTTTCTAGGGGCCAATGACCAGATGACTATATTTCCCGGTGTTTCCAGGAGAGTTCTTGTTTATATCAGTTGTCTCTGAATAATTATTAACCGTGTCTTTCCCCTTTCATTCTAAAACCTGTCCCAGTTTGAAAGACAAATTATATGCCCACCTCTTGTCACAGGGACATTACATGAGGTGATGTATGTAAAGCTGGTGGTGGGATTTTTCTTTCTCCTTTTCTTTTTTCCCGTAGTCATCACTATCCTTCCTCCTTTCCATGGGTAAAAGAAGAAGGGAAATTTGACAGGATCGTCGTTACTGCAGCCTTTGCTAATGACATACCTGGAATACAAAAGCATTGCAGCACTCCTATTTCATGGACACTTAGCTATAGAATCACTTTAGTAAAGTGCTTTACCCAGGGTAGTTTAGGGAAGAAAATTTCACCCCCATTAGAAGAAAAGGCACAATTCTTCATTTTAAGGTTACACGTGGAGAAAGGAAATCGATGGTAATTTGTACAAATACTGCTGAAAAGTATCCTAGTCTGCATCACATACTCCAATTCATCCCCTTGATATATAAAGAAATGGCCTAAGGTCAATGTGAATCACTATGATAAAGATATGTAGTAATCTTAGGTGTGCGGTCACTTGTCTACTTAGAATAACCTGTTTTCCTGAATAAAGCAGCTTAGCAAATTCCGATTGCTTTGGCAAGTCTATGTATATTTAAAACACCATAAATACCGTGATTTATAAATATTGAAAACAAAGATAAAATATTAGTTATCAGTGCTGAGAATTTTATGGAAATGCAGCAGTGTCATCCTGAGCACCAAGTAAAATGATCTGGAAAGCTAAGAATTCAACAGATGCATGGTTTGATATTAGATAGGTTGCTGGACATCAGTCGTTCTCAAGAGACTTGGTAAAGTTAAGAAAAACAATTATTTTCATAAACTTTTATAGTCACATACATAATATGAGGAGAAATTAAAACTTCTGTTTATGATAAGCTAAGAAGGCTTGTTTGTGAAGTAAACAAAAAGCTAGGGAAACAAACCATCTTCCTAGAGAACAGACAATTATCATGTTTTCAATGAAAGCTGCAAAGGGCATAGAAGAAAAGGCCCTGAAATGGAATCAGAAGATCAGGCTTTTATTCATGGCTCTGCCACTATCCTGCCATGATATCTGGAGGAGATATCTTTAGGCTTCTGTTTCATTGGCTATAAAGTAAATGGTTTGGAAGTCTCTGTTTCCAACATCCCTTCTATCACCAAAATTCCATGCTTGCATGGCTTCTTAGTGTAGAGATTACTAACATATGGCCTATTCTCTGGGCTCCTCTGCATCCTTGTGGCACATCGGCACCAATGCTCTTTCACTCCCGCCCATTTCTTGTGCTTCAACCATCACCTCAGGGCTCCCAGACTCTCCTGGTACCGAGATAGGTTTCTTGCTGCTCCTCCATCCCACCACTGTGGTAGGTTTCTGAGTTCTCCTTGGGATGCTCCCATCCAACTCCACTTGAGTGACAAAGATTGTTAGGTAGTGGAATGAAACAATGCAAGAAGAATTAGATGCTCTCCATTTCCATCTCAACCCTCTCCTCCTCACCCCACCCCCACCAAAGGTAGCCCAATTCGACCCATCTCCCTCTGAAGAAATGATCTCATATTTTCTATACAGGCTGCAATAATAAAACACTTAATAGTCAAACAAGAATTCTGTTTGTGTTGCAATAACTTCTTTAAAACTCAAACTATTTAAGCTAAAACTGAAAGGTGATTTTCACTTGGGGCAGGTTAGTCATCTCTTAGCATACTGCTGACTGAACTTTCAGGAGAACAAATTCTGAATAAGGTTGGCTTGGAAAGCCACAATGTATTATCCGACCTTCACTTCCTGGGCCTGACTTCAGGCCCAGGATCCTACAAGAAGCACACAGATAAGCTCCGTGTGATCTCAGGAGATCTATAAAAGTAGCAAACTCTCCATTTTAGGTGGAGCAATGAACTAATGAAACCAGGAAGAATCACTTTACTTGCCATCAGGTAAATGTGAACAGAGGTGTAATAATCCATCACAGCCAACTACAGTGACCCTTATCATCAGGAAGCAAAAAAAGCATGTGCCAGTTAAGGTTCTTGCTGAAACTGATAAAGTTACAGGACTAATACTGCCCAAGAACCTTCCTACTGTTTGAGTCATATGAATTCTTGCATAGTTCATAGGAGCAAAAATGCCAGAAGAATTAAATATCTGGACACTAAGACATTACAAACTTATTTCAATAACATTTTTCAACCGTGGGCTTATTCTGACAGTATTTATAGCCTGAACATACCAAAGAGTGAGCATTACAATTAGCACTTTATCCTTGCAACATTTTGTAAACTACTCCAAGATAATTGGTATGATTGCTTAAGGCCGTGGGAGTCTAACCCTCCTCTTTCTACTGTTGCAAAAGTTGTTGTTGCTATTTGGGTCAAGTATCTCAAAACTTCCCATAAAGGATTTTCAGAAAAAATTCCGGGAGACAAATGAGAGACTCACCAGAGAGATTCTGGAAAAGAAGGGGTGCATTAATGCACTTAAGCTGGGTCACGTTTAGCCAGGTAATGAATTGAGGATTAACAAGCCTTCCCTAGACAGGAAATGACAACCTTTTGTGTGATTTGTGGTGGGAGAGAACTCGGAAAGTAGAGGAGACATGCCTTTGAAGCGCTGTAAGAGGTTGGCATGAGGGCTCGGACATACCCCACAGATGGTGGCCCATTCTAGGTTGCCCTAAGTTATTAGTCTGGAAGAAGAACCCAGGACACTGCTGTTCCAAAGGGCAGCTCTGCCATAGTGTCATCATGCTAACCTGACTAAGCTAAGCTGAGTATCATATAGCACTCATGTTTACAGGCACTCCGTTCTTGGGTGTTTTTTTTTTTCAATTCAGTTTTATTGAGACATATTCACATACCATACAATCATCCATGTTGTACAATCAACTGTTCACAGTACCTTCTTATAGTTGTGCACTCATCACTCCAATCTATTTTTGAACATTTTCCATACACCAGAAAGAATCAGAATCAGAATAAAAAATAAAAATTAAAAAAGAACACCCAAATCACCCCCCCAACCCACCCTATTTTTCATTTGGGTTTTGTTCCCATTTTTCTATTCATCCAGCCATACACTGGATAAAGGGAGTGCGATCCACAGGGTTTTCACAATCACACTGTCACCCATTGTAAGCTACATTGTTATACAATCATCTTCAAGAATCAAGGCTACTGGGTTGGAGTTTGGTAGAGTCAGGTATTTACTTCTAGCTATACCAATATATTAAAACCTAAAAAGTGTTAACTATATAGTGCGTAAGAATGTCCACCAGAGTGACCCCTTGACTCCATTTGAAATCTCTCAGCCACTGAAGCTTTATTTTGTTTCATTTTGCATCCCCCTTTTGGTCAAGAAGATGCTCTCAATCCCACAAGGCCAGGTCCAGATTCATTCCTAGGAGTCATATCCTGCATTGCCAGGGAGATTTACAGCCCTGGGAATCAGGTCCCACATAGTGGGGAGGGCAGCAAGATCACCTGCCAAGGTGGCTTAGCTAGAGAGAGAGAGGGCCACATCTGAGCAACAAAGAGGTACTCAGGGGGAGAATCCTCGGAACAATTATATGCAGGTTTAGCCTCTCCTTGAAGCAACAAGCTTCATAGGGGCTAGCCCCAAGACAGAGGGCTCAGCATGTTAAGCCGTCAGTCCCCAGTGTTTGTGAGAACATCAGAAACAATCCAGGTGAGGAAGTCCAACCCCTCTGCATTCTCCCCCAGCTCTTCAGGGGGGCCTCTTGGGTGTTTTAAATTCCTAATACAGCTGGGCACATGCAAGAATCAGGACAATAACCAAGGTGAGAGTAGATAACTGGGCTCTAAATTAGTGAAGTGTACACACATCCGGACAGAAGATCTTGTGAAGATAAGGGATGATGCAGGAACAAAGAGAAAAACCAAATCACTGGTTTAGTAAATATGATAAAAAATAAAAGCACAGTAAAGTGTCAAATTCTAGTTCTGTTAGAACGATCAGAGCTTTAACCTAAGAGGAGAATTGTAAGTAGGAAAGAATTCTGAGTTCTAACTGTGGTAAAACTGGAGACATAAAAATAAGTGAAAATGTTAGAAAATGTTGACAGAGCAAAACAGTGTATGGAAATTGGGAAATTGCAAAATTCATGCATTGCTTTGCACTGAATTTTACAGATCTAATGTTGCAATTTAGGGATATTACCATCAAAACATTGAACTTGATTGTTTGCTCCCAAAATGATTTATAGATATAAAGAAGTGGGAAGAAAAAGAAAATAAAACACCTAAAACTCTTCTTTTTGAAGCAGGAGGTTGGGGGGAATGGAGGGATGAGATTTGAAAAACAAAATCCTCTCTGCAACCATTCCTATCAAAACTTTTCAATCTTATCATGGAAGATTTGTAAAAAGTAGGAAAATCATCTAATATACAAGAAACACCCTTTTAATATTCAGTTAATTATTTTTCTATACATGTTGTTTTGGCTAGCTGTGATCATACCATACACACAATACTGTTCTATTTATTTGGACTTCAACGCATCTCAGGTACAAATTCCAAAGTAGACAGCTATAGATCTCTCTGACAGTTACAGATCTGGGTCTAATTAGGTGAGAACAGCTCAAGATTAGAGTGGCTTCTTCAGGAATCAGCCAAGGACAGATGTTCCTGCAGGCAACAGACATCAAGCCGGGACCACAAACAGGTACAGGGAGAGGGAGCAGGAGAATCACATCATTCAGCCTAGAGACTGCTAGATGATATCCTGGAGGCACAGCTAGAAAGGGACACAATCTGAAGAGTACTTGCGGATATTTTGAAAATAGCAAGGACAATTTAGAGAATGAGGTTTTTTGCTTTAGGAACATCACATGAAGATGCTTTAAATGAATCTCCTTCTTGGTAATTCATTATTTTATTCATCAAACACTTCCATGGCACTATGTCCCAGGCACTATTCTAAGCACTTTACAAATATTAGCTCATTTAATCTTCACAATACTTCCATGAGGTGGGTACTATTATTCTCTGTTTGCAGAGATTAGAAAGTGATATTCATCCACATTTTTTATTTTACTTGGGGAATTTGGGCTCTTATGAGGCCAGATGAAGGGCAACCTCCAAAAAGCCTTAACTGTATTAGTCATTATTATATATACTCCTCATGCCTTCTCTTCTGTATCAAGCACCGTCGCATGAACAACTTTATTTGTAATTCTCTAGTTGGTAGACTCTCCAGGCTGCTAATTGTTTTCCTGTCCTTAGAAGCTAATTTCAAGAACCACAAATTAAACAAGATTCAATAACTTCATTTGGGACAAAGCCATTATCTGAGGTTTACAAAACTTCAGAGATAATGTTTGCTTATTCTGTTTCAGACAAGTCATTTCTGGCAGCAATGAAGAAAAAGAATGTGAGCAAAAATTAAGTCCCATAAAATGATTCAGTACAAAACAGTAGGGTGGTATCATGCTCCCACACCCCAAAACAAAATGCAATTTTTGTGGTGGCAATGACAAAAGAGTTGCATAAGTTCAAGAATTTTAGATCTAATTCTTATTGACTTCAATAGAACTTTCAGCACTTCCCTGCATTAAAGAAGTAATTTTGGATCGGATGGAACAATTTTTATAGGAAATAGTTGATTTTTATGTATGAAAATGATTCCATTTGTTGATGGATATGGATGGTGAAAAATCTCAGGATGGCTGAGCCTCTCCTGTAGGTCTGCCTCTCCTGCCACTCCTGGGATGTATCAGACTGAAAACTACAAATGGAGAGACTAAGCCAGAAAAAGGAATCATGCATAGGAGCCAAACTCATCAGACATTGGATGCCTACTCTGGGCCAAGTCACAGAAGAAAAGTATATCCCGATTTCCTAACTGCTAGGTTTTTTTTTTTTTTTTTTTTTTTTAAATCTGGATTACTATTAATAAAATAAAACATGATTTTGCTGAATGGATTGAAATTGTTCTTTTAATAGCTGTATTTTACTTCAGAGTCTAAATCCTCATTGTGACATTTATCAACTGAGCGATCACGAAGCACAAGTACTATACTGAAAATACATTTCCACAGAGACTGAAACTCACACTTGTTTTTGACAAATTGCATACTAAAGATCTAAGCTCTGACAAAAACATATTGGGACATTGTGCATGATTTACACAAACACTGAGATTTTGGAGCTGAAATATTACCAGAAATACAATCCATGAATTTATCATTTGTTATGTTTTCCTACTATGAACATTAGTTGATTTTCTATCTCATATTCCTACAGGAAATTCTGTCTCTCTCTCTCTCTCTCATATTACATTTATATCCCTTTTACAGCATGACCTATGATTATAGAATTCCAAGTATAATATATCTGTCATCCCAAGACAACTACACAAAATAAAAGGTTAATATTACTTGCTTAAAAAGAGACTTTTAATTGCCTCTAAATACAATAAAAACGACTCTATAATGTAATTTTCTGCATTATACTGCCAACCACTGAGCAATTTAGACAAAGAAAAGTGGAGGAAGGGCAACATAGAATAAAGAGCTAGTTGGGGAAATGAGTTGGATTGTGCTCAAAGGAATAGGGAAATTCCATACCTTTAGTTTCTTTTTGTTGTTAAATTTCACTTTCTCAATCTCTAATCATGAACTTGGGAGTTGGCATTCAGTGGCAGCTTGTGCAATTGACAAAGGGATTTATCAATTCCAAGCAATGACAGCCCATGACTCTCAAAAAAACGAAGTTGACACACAGTAATCAAAAAAAAAAAATTATTTCTACCAAGACTTGGACTTCTGCACTGACTTTGTTCTTACAATTAAAAAGTAGCATGACAATAGAGTAAAGGCTGTTGTGTAATTTAGAGAGGCAGTGTAGCACAGCACTGATTCTCCAGGTGTGATTACCAGACCAGCAGCAGCATAATCACCTTGAAGTTTAGAGATGCACATTACCAGGCTTCACCCCAGACTGGCTGAACCAGAAACTCTAGAGGTGAGACCTGTCAGGGTGCATTTCTAACACATTCCCACCTGAGACTGATGCTGCTGATTCCTAGACCACACTTAGAGAACCACTGGATTGGAACATAGATTATGAAGCCAGGTTCAGTCCCCAACCATGGTATTAGTTACTACCTCAGAGAATTGCTATAAGGGTTAAAATCTGTCAAATACTTTAAATCATGCCCATCATCTAGTAAGTATGCTATATATGCTTGTTAAAATAAAGTGTATAAAAACAGTTGCATCTGTTATATTTTACCCACATTAACTCATTGCACCTGTCATACTCTGCCAGCCTTTTATTTCCAGGTGGCTAAAAGAAACCACTTTAACCTGTCTTTCCCAATCTTGACTGAATATTATAGACACCTGGGAAGCTTTTTAAACATTACTGATGTCATGATTTTGATTCATTTGATCTAGATTGAAGCCCAGGCATTAGTGTACTTTAAAAGTTCCCCAGGTAATTCTAATGTTCAGCCAGGATTGGAAAATACTGTCTTCACCTATAAATGAAGAGCATGTTTCTAGAATACAGTGGTCATATTTGAGATCCTGTTAGCTGATATGAAGAACCTTATATTAAAAGGAGCAAAACTGAATAGAGGCATCTTTCCATTTGGAAATGGTTATATACAGAGCGTTTAAAACATTTGGGCTGATTGCATCATATGCTTGCAAACTTAACAGCTGGATTTTGAAGTATCTGAGGACTTACGATAAAGTAAGCCATATATATTTAGGGTTGTAAAATGTATACTTTCAGGCAATCCACTTTGGTATGTATAGAATTTTAATCAACATGATTGAACACGTGATCCTTCAGTCCTGCCACTACTGTTGAAAACAGTGTCACAGATTCTTGGCATTTGAGGATTTAAGGCTGTAAGATTTTTTTTTTTTTTTTATCCTGAAGGTCCATGGCTACAGGGATCTGTATTTTACTGAAGCAGAGGTTTGAAGGATTCCTGATGTGAGGCTGGTGATTTGGATTCGAGCTGCTGAGCTAGCGAATGGGCCCAGTCCACCAGGCAGTGTTCTTCCATATTGCAACACATCACTTTTTCAAAGTTAAAAAACATGGAGGTGTGTGTACGACGAACAGCTAACACATAAGAAATAAAATGTCAGTAAAGTGGAAATGATAAGAGTAAACAAGCTCTCATAGCAAAACTTCAGTTCCAAACAAAAGCAGAAGACTGTGAAAACAGTTTCACTTTCCCAAACTTGGAGGTTTCTAAAGAAACAAATATGCCTTTTGAGAATATCAAGGATATTCTGCATACAGAGTTTAAAGTTCTCCTACAATGCTACAGATTTTTGATTTACTAACCCCCTAGGTTAATGAAATATAAAGAAGCAAGTATTATATGGCATCATTTGTATTCTATATGCTTCTTACATGAAATAGAAAATAAGTTGCATTTTTCATCTAAGTTAGAAAAAAAAAAACATGTAAATGTCTACTATAAAGATTATCTACTTAAGCCTCCAGACAACTCTTATGAGGTCTGGGCTTCACATAGTGTCAGCATAAAACCCTCCAGGCAAAATGAAAGCCACAGATTAGATTGTGGTTTACCTGGGCTCTCCCTCGAGAAATATTAGAAGATATTTCCTATGAATTGCAAGTGCTAAAGCAGCAGCAGTTCTCCATAGCTGCTCCCTCCCCGTATGTTATTATGGACATGGCAACAACATGAAGAAAAATCAGATGGAGGTATATATTTCCTAATCGACTTCGGCATCCATTGCATTTAAAATGCAAGTCTTCATGGTGACAGTTTAGAATAAAGACAAATAAACCATTACAGAAAATTAAATGAACAACAATACTGACTATAGAAAAACCCATGTTCACAAGAAGCCAGAGCTCATTTCTGAAGTCACTATACAAACAAGGTTCTAACACCAAAATTGCATGGGACTTTGGATAGGAAGAGAGATCTGGTAGGTTTGTGCAGGTTAATGTGAAACAGCAATATATTCCAAACAATTTGGGCAGAGAATAAAAATATATATGCAGGGCCCCCTCCAAGGAGCTGGGGAAAAATGTGGAAATGGTGGACATCCCCACCTGGGTTACTGCTGATATTCTCACAAACACTGAGAAATGACAATTTGGTATGCCAGGCCCTTGATCTTTGGGCTTGCCCTTATGAGGCTTCTTACTGCAAAAAGGCTAAGCCTACTTCTAATTGTGCCTAAGAATCTCCTTCAGAGAACCTCTTTGTTACTTAGATGTGGCCCTCTCTCTCTAGCTAAGCCAATTTGGCAGGTGATCTCACTGCCCTCCCCCCTACATGGGATCTGACACCCAGGGGTGTAAATCTCCCTGCCAACGAGGATATGACTCTCAGGGATGAGCTTGAACCTGGCATTGTGGGACTGAGAAAATCTTCTTGACCGAAAGGGGAAAATAAAATGAAACAAAATAAAGTTTCAGTGGCTGAGAGATTTCAAATGGAGTCAAGAGGTCACTCGGGAGGACATTCTTATGCACTATATAGATATCCCTTTTTAGGTTTTTGTGTACTGGAATAGCTAGAAGGAAATACCTAAAACTGTCAAACTGCAACCCAGTAGTCTTGATTCTTGAAGACGAGCATATAACTATGCAGCTTACATGGTTTGACTGTGTGATTGTAAAAACCTTGTGGCTCACACTCCCTTTATCCAGTGTATGGATGGATGAGTGGGAAAATGGGGAAAAAACTAAATGAAAAATAGGGTCGGATGGGGGGGGTGGGGATAGAATGATTTGGGTGTTCTTTTTCACTTTTATTTTTTATTCTTATTTTTATTCTTTTCTTTGTAATGAAAATGTTCAAAAATTGATTGTGGTGATAAATGCACAACTATATGATGGTACTGTGAACAGCTGATTGTACACCATGGATGATTGTATGGTACGTGAATATATCTCAATAAAGCTGAATTTATAACAAAACAAGGTTCTAGAGCATTCCCTTTAGACGAATTCTAGGAAAAAAATTCATATGCATCCAGGTTTGTTATTGACATCCAACATCTTTCCATATTTCTTTTTATCAAAGTAGGCAGTGATTATTTGATTTCTTCAATTTCAGAACTCATAAGCCTTTTCCTTAGTAAACTGTAAGGAATAGTTTGCCAAGCAATTTTTAACTTTTCATTCTCTACCCCACCTCCTCCCATTGCCTAATAGCCAAACTTTAGCCTACCTCTCTCTTAAGAGTTCTGTAAAGTTTTCAAAGCACTTATAGGTTAAACAAGAAGAGGATTGTGAAGTCGAAATGAGATAATGAGTGAAATCTGCCTAGAACAGTATCCAGCTCAGAGTAGGCCCTCCATAATTGTCAGATCCCATTTCCTTCTTAAATTCCCACCCGATATTTTCTGATATTAACCTGCACACTCTTATGTAAAAAAAGAGATGAAAAGGAAAGAAAAGGACTCTCTTTAGAATAGGAAACTTTGTTCTTTAAACAAGAAACAAAGATGAAAGATAGAAATACTTCTTATAGTCTACATTGATGAAAAACAAATCTTGATCTCTTGAAATTTGGAAATTGAGAAAAAAATGCTTGAGCAGCATTATTTAACTTTGACTATCACAATTATGTGTTTTGTAGATGTGTAATAAAGATCTTGGAGTTCTCTTTGTTGGGGCCAGCTCCAAGGTATTAGTTTTATTTTCTCATACCTTTACTTAAAACATTTTAGCAGAGGTCTTTCTAATCTACCAAGAATTTCCATTTTGTGTTGGTAGGACCACAGTGTTTTGAAACCTTCTCTAATTTACTTTCAATGGGAGATCACCCCCTAGTGGAAATGCAGGAGATAATATGATATCTATACTTCACTGGTGAAAATGTTTAAGAAAATCTTAGAAACTTAAAATGATGTTTATACTCCTAAGCAAAGACTAAAGAGACACTTTTAGCAAGCAATACAGATGTGCAAGTTATAGTGAGTTTCCATCTGCATAAGAATAGATAAATAGTTTTAAAGTTGCTTGAACTTGTATCCCAATTCACAAATCAATGTCTATTTCCATTAGAATTTTCATTTTATTTTAGTACTTTATTTTCAGTGAATTGCGTGACAGTTAAAGTAAGTTATAGAATGTGACCACAGTAGATTGCAATCTTCTTTCTGCCCAAGTAGCCTGAGGACTAGGACATAGTCAAGCAAGTAGCACCCATGGTTGAGATTAGGTTGGGTCTATTTGTAGTAGAAACTCTCCACAAAATATGAAATACTAAAATTTACCTTGCATTGAATAGATGCTATATACGAGGAACTCGCTGGGTGCTTTATAGATGTTATTTTGTTAATAAACTTTTCAATATATTTCTGGATAAAAGGATTAATTACTGTCTCCATTTGTCAACCCATTTTTGAGTTAATAATATAGCAAGGAGTGTTCGATGTAAAGCCTAACCATCAATTCATCAACGTAGTCATTTATTATTAAAGGTTGTAAAAGCTTTGGCACACTTACAAGGCAAGACAAATAAACTCAATCTCATCTGTGATCAAATCTCACATTAACCCCATCACAACCTCAAAATACAAACATATATTCTATATATTCTAATATATAATTCTATATTGTCATATTTTTATGACAATATCACTTTGATAATGCATTGAAACCTGAATTGCTAGTTTTACATTTCTTGGTCATTCTATGAAACATTGATTACAAGTATTATTTCTGAGAGAACAAAACTTCAACCTAAGGGAAGTGGGAAATTACCACTTGAGGTAAATTAGCCAAATGAATAGTTATTTATATCAAGGAACTGTATACAGACTCTGGCTTCTGCCATAAAATGTATAATATATAACAAATACATTAATAGATAAATAGAATACAAAACACTAATCTAGGGAGGATAATTTTTCAAAAAAATTTCTGTGGAATTCTGCATAGAAATTCTAGAATGAGCATGCAGTCTACAGATAACTTCAAACACATGACTAACACATTTAAATATATATGCCTGTATGTATTTTCATTATTTAAAAGATTTTTGCCCTTTAAAATTAAATTTCCATCAACTAGAGTGCATAAATTATAAAATTTGATAGGAATAATAATTCTTGCCTAACCTACCTCACAAGGCTTTTGAGAGAATCCAAATTAAAATAGCAAGATGTATTTAAAAGTCCTTTATAAATTATAAAGAACTGTTGCTATGCTTGTAGTTAGATAATGAATTGTTTTGGTATTAAAAAAAATGTTTCTCATTGTAAAGGTTTCTAAAAGCCTTATGGAAAAGTGTGCTAAACACTGACAAAAACATGAGACCCATTGGCTAATCCACTTCTGGCAAAAGGAATTCAGCCAGAAGAGAGAAGAGTTAAGTAGTTAATTGATGTGGGTAATTGAGAGAAGTGAGGAGGGTAGAGGCTGCTTTGCATGCATGGTACCAATAATTTAACCTAATTATTAAATTCAGTTGACTTGATTGATCAAATATCACTATGTTTTGCTTTGTTATCTATTCCGGTTTAGTCTTTAACTTGTGAGTCCTGGCCATTCTTTTATATTTGTTGGCAAAGGGATTTGGGCACTATATATGTGACACTTTAGAGTCAAGCTAGGGCTGCATAAGCTGACAGCACATTTGCAAAAGGGATGAGTGTGTGTGCGTGTGTGTGGTTATGCATTTGTGTGTATACAAAGCAGAAAGAAACCCAACTCACTTTAAAATTTATTTCAATATCAGTATCATTTCTTTTATAAAGATATATAGTAGCCCTCTAAGGAATGCTTAATTATTCAGTAAAAGGGATACAGAGTAAGTCACCTTCATTTTCAAATATATAGTACTCATTTTGCTGAGCTAGTAGAAACTACATTACTACTATTAATATTAGCTATAGTAACATTGTGAAAAAGGTCAGGAGAACTTACCCTTAACTTAATCTTTGTATGACAAAACCACAATTCAGGTAAATTTTATCTGTTTTAATAGATGAAAAGTAAAGTAAAGAATTAAGGCTCTGATCCAAATTAGAAAGACATAACTCACTTTCTTTGAAAAGCACCAAATTAACTGAAGCAAGCATTATCAATGTTTTGTTATCATATTAATCATATTAATCACCTTATTACTCACTATTTTAGTAAATGACCTAGGATCCTTCAGTCAATTAGGAGTAAAGCCAGAAATAGACCTTTATGGGGACAAAATGAACTTACTAAAATTATTCAATCTCAAATCTTCAAAGCATAACTCAAGCATAAACTGAAAAGTTCACTGAGATTCTAGAACATATTTTACAAAAACCTGCTTATACTAATATTACAGACCTTTCTTGGCATTCATGAAGAGCTGGATTGATTTTTATTTGAAGTAACTTTTCTAACCATGCGGATCTCCAGGTTTCCTTGCCCATGCAAGTAAAACATATAGTAGATGGTGGACTTGGAGGCAAGTATAGTGATTCTTAGAAAAGTGGAAGCTGATATAATAAATCTATATTTAGGGACAGAAAAGTAAATGCCAAACAGAATTACAGTAATGAGTCATACAGTGATGAATATCTATAATAGATGATGCTAAGTCATATCAATGACAGGCTAATCTGTTTAATTCCTTCCCACCACAATCCCTTCTCATTCCTACTCCATTTTATTTTCCTTCATAAAACTATACCACTACCTGAAATGTATTTATGTGGATGGATTTACTGTCTGTGCCTCCCTACAGTGGAATAAAAGCTGCCTGAAGGCAGGGGCTTGATCTATTTTTATCCCCTGCTTTATCCCTAGGGCTTCACACACTGTGTGGTACAGAGCAGACAGTGTCCTATTGAAAGGCCTGCCCATGGGGTGCTGATTCTTCTGTGCTGTAGGAGGTTGCTGGGGAAGTCATGGGCACAGGCTGAGTGGCCACCTCCCAGCTCTTGCCTACTCCCCTGCCCCTTCTATTGTGGGGTTTCCATTCCATAGCCTGGAGGAGATGTTAAGTCTAGTAAAGACCCTAAACCCAGAAACTGGGAACATGCAGCCCCAGATGCTAATGAAGACAGGAATTCTCAGTGGCAGGCCCCCTCCCCACAGGGTGGATAAATACCACACTCAAACAGTATAGATTGGTCTCTCTTCTTTGACGTGAAGTGGGGCATGAAGAGCTGCCATCTATTGACCAAAGCAGTTTTGGCCTCCCTCACAGACTGGTCACTATGAGATGTCTTCTCCTGCTCTTCCAGACCCTTTGTACTAAATGTAATAAAATGGTCATTTGCTGGATGTTTCTGTGCTGCCCTGAACCTGTGTTCCCATGATGTACTGTACAGAAACTCCCTCCACAGAGGTGACATGCCCAAAACATTAAGAAAAGGATTTAGTGGTTATGTTAATCATTTACATCTTTCAGAGGCATTACAATTATGTGAATTAACAAAAAAAGTTTAAGTGCATGACAGCACAATGCAACTCACTTATGCCATTTAAAGCTAAGCATTGCCTTTTCATACTACTAATGAAATAAAATTCTCTTACAATTTATAATGGTTGATTAAATGCATAATAAAATAATTGGCAACTATTTTCTGAAAGGAGCCCAAGACTTTTATATCTTTATTCTAATATCTAAATTCATTTGAGCTTGTTTGCTTTGAGAGACAAAGGGAGACCCAGACTGAAACATTTTAACTCATCCACAATGAAAAATAGCTAAAACAACAACAACAAAAACCTTGCTTGTTAGAAATTCTCTAACATTGTAATTCCCTAGGGAACAGTAGTGAAAGACAGTTTTGACACAATCATAATTGAGTATATATAGACCAATCACTGGGGCTTTGAGAATGGAAAACTTGAATAGCTTCCTACCACCCTTTTAAGAATAATTTGATGTCCACCTATATTTTACAAACCTTTGTTTTATACTTGATATTGTCATAAGATAATATGGAGATAATTCAATGCCATGACCATGGCACTAATGCAACAAAACAGTAAAGATGAAGCATGCAATACACTAGCGAACTCTGTACGAATTTTGTCATGTTGCTATAAATGTAAATATGATTTAAAAATATCTAGTTATTAGCTGCCATACCGTAATTGCATAACATGGAAGCATAACCACAAACTATTTTCAGAATGAAACTGTGCATATGATTAAAAGTTATACTAAATTCCATGCCACTTCATTCTGAAATGTGTTACTTCATGCAGGCCTTTCTTGAGGCAAGTAATAAGTCTCTATGCCTGTCATGTTTGTATATAATTGGATCTGGATTGACTCAGAGAATTACAAACTGTGTCCAGTACAAATGGCAATGTGAAGCATTAGATGAGTAGCAAACTCTACATATTTAAGGAACATTTCTATCTCAATGAAACACCCCAGTAGTGAGATGAATCATTTTGTCTAAACATTAGATATCTGAAATAAACCAGTACCATTCTGAAATTCTCGTGTCCCATTTATTTTCAAAGGAAAAGATAAAAGGGAGTGAAAAAAGGAAAGAGGGAGAGAATGTGCATAGGGTTAAATTACTAAAAGTGTTCACAATGTGTCTTCCTTAATCTCATATTCATATTTTCCACTTACAATTGATCACCACACTGTTGTCACATCAATCATCCCTAAAAACTACTCACATTCCTCTGCTCAAACACCAAGAATGGTTTCCTTGACCTGATGAATCTAACTCCACCCCCCTATTTAGCAGGTAAGTCCTTCTATAGCCTGGCCTTACGCTACCTCTCTCACAATAGCAACAAGGATGGAATCAAAAAGAAAAACCTGGAGAAATTCAATGCCTTAACACCCCCCCTACCCCCCCACCTTTGCTTGTGGCATTGCTCTTACATGTAATTTCCTTCCTTCTCCCTATTTGCTGGCTCTCTCTTGTTATGATACTAGGAATCACGGAGATCTCTGCTTTGACTTTTGGTGTGAAGCATCTCCTGAAAAGAGATAATTTCTTTCCCCAGCTCCCAAGCCCCTGATGTTTCTTTCAGTTTCATTACGTTGCATCGACAAGATACATTACCATGATAAGAGGAGGGATTTGAGAACATGTTTAATTAATTTGGTCAAGACTGTTAATTCATTGCTGAAGCCACACATATATGTGTGAGAGAGTTATTCAGTAAGAGAGGATACCCATAAGAAAATATCACAGCTGAGATGTGCTGAACTATGTGTTTAATTAACAGCTTCAATTTAATGTGCTGGAAACTACAGCAGGGACATTATTTTACTAATGTGAGTAATCCAGCTATCTACTCCTCTGCTGAGATTTATAGGCTGGTGATGTAACACAAAAAGTAAAATTCCCAAAGCAGAAATCAACCTGAAAAAATAAACCAAGGTAACGTAAAAATTATCTTTCACTTTTAACAACTAAAATAGCAGGCACATTTAGCCATTTATGAAAAAGGAATGCTAAATTTAAGGTCCATCAGTTTATATTGACTATCTAAAACAAACTGCTGGATATGCTAAAGCAATACAGATAAACTCTGCTTTTAAGACATAAGACACTCCTAGAAACCCCATCACCAATGAATAATCACAGAGCAAACAATATAAAAGAAATGGGCATTGTGGCATGTATAAAGCAAGGGACACCACAATTAGGGAGTACTGAATAAACAGTGTGAAATGCAAATACAAAAAGCAAGGTCTGCTTATATATAAGAAGCCAGTGCCCTCAGGTAAACATGCATAATATTAACGACTCTCTATTTGTTTACATACTTTAAGATTTTTCTCTCATAAAGATATTTCATTTTAAGTAAAAAAAAAATGTTATACACATACACATGTATGTGTGTATATATATGTACTTTTTTCTTTCAACAGTGAGATTTTTCTCTTTTAAAATATTTGATAATGAATGCTACCTAATTTTCTATGTCTAAAGTATGCTCAGCAAAAAGGTAGAAATTGAATGGACCAAAACATAAAAAGAAGGTAATTATAATAATGAAACTACAGCTCATAGAGGGACGGTTTAAGCAAGCTTATAAGTTACACTGGGTATTCAGACATTTATCTTACTTTCTGCTCTCAAAATGGTACAATACTATAGCAAAAAACTCAACTGGAGTAATTTTAACATAAGCTTCATAATGTATTAATTTCAGAATTCCACAAATCCCTTCACTTCTTATTATATACAACACATCTCCTGCATAAGTAGTTTGTAATGCAACTTGTGAATGTGGCCAGAAGGCTAAACAAGACCAGAGAGGATGTTGTTTCTAGAAATTTTCAGCATTCTAGAAATGACTGTGAAAGATCATGGCTTATTTCCAGTAGGAGTCTTTAATTAGTCTCTGCCATATGTTAATCTGGCTGAATCCATGGTTTCATCCCAGGAAACACCAGTGCCTCTAGGCACAAGGAGACTAAGCTGTTCTGTTTTTCTAGGAGGACATGGGACTTACTTTTTATTAAGCAAATAAATAACAATTTGTTTTGTTGCATTTTGAGTTACTTAATAAACACTTTCATTCTCAACTGGGACACTTGGCTAGAGTCATTATATAGTTTTTCCTTAGAAAACTATAGAAAACTGCTAGAAAAATGTGTAGGAAAGAAGGTCCATAAAACAAGGGAGCAAACAAAAGTTCTAAAATAATACAGCCCAGAAGATCCCTGGCATCCTCTTCCTATATTTCTTCTCCACAACCAAGTCAATACGTAAGAGTTTAAATGTCAATTAAACCATATTCATAACTTGCGCTTTGGTTTTAGATTCAAGGATCATTTGTGGTCACCAACATTTTTTTAATCCCATTAGGCATGCTTTTATATCCAAGATGAAATATCAGGGCATGTGCCTAATTTCCAGCAGGGTCATCAGCCCCACTTGAGGGTGAAGTCGTCATCTTGTTCCTGGTTTAGAACAAAAAAGCAAATGTGGTCACAGCTAAAACTATTGAAAACATTATTGCTCATTAGGTTGAAAAAAATTTTTTTGGGGGGGAGGGTGGTTAAAACACAAAAAGACTGTCTTATTCAATAGTTAACTCTCAGTAAATTTTCAAATTATACTGATTCATTAAAAAGTAAACATTTTAAATGTTGCTTGATTACAAAAGTATTCAAGAATAATGATAAAAAGACAATTAATGCATCAAATAAAAGTCTATCCTGAATATGTCCTCATATAAAATGTCTAAATAGTAAAAGTTATTAATTGTCTCACTGTTCCATGGCTCCTATTAATGGAACTTAGAGCTATAGCACTGTCATACTGCCAGATGTTGATTTTTTTCTTTGTTTATCATTGGAAGATTTCTAAATCAATGTATTAATGGTAAGATACAAGGAAATATATTGGGATTCAAGCTTGTGATAGACATTGAGCGCAGTTCTTGCTGGAAAAAAATTTAACTGACATCTTCCTAAAGGAAGCACTTCAATAAAACAAACAAACAAAAAATGTTTCAACATCCATGGTAAGCTGCAACATGCAAATGTAAAGCAATACTTGGAAATATTCTGCTGCTTTGGAACTAATGCAAAGGGAGCAACTGAATCTTGAGGAGGTTCATCAACAACTGAAGAATGATATAAAGTTAATTCAGTTTAATTTTTAACCAATGGCAGATTTCAAATACTTCCTAACTGAAAGTACTAAATGAAATTGCGATTAAGTAATTTCCAATGTTCCTTTTATTATATCATGACGGAATTATCTACCTTTGTATGTGATTCTAAATATAGCTGCTCACTCACACAGATACCCAATATCCCCTTTAAGAATTATATAACTTGAAAAATATCTTACAGAATTGCCTTTTTGGTGATTATTTTGCAGAATAAGTTTTGTGCTACATGGTGTCTCTCAGAAACTGGTAATAATTGCTGAATCAGTGGTAATTACGAATAACATATGCTATATTACTCTGTGGAGGAAGTGATAAAGTTAAAGACAGTATTTATTTGGTCATTAATCTGGTTGGAACTATTATTTGATGTTGTTAATTTGACAAAAAAGAAATCATGGGTGTTTTTCAAGATTTAGCAGCAGTGTGAAAATGGGATCACTAGTATGAAAATGGGAGTATGAAGAAATATGCTACTGAATGCCAGCCCTTCAGATATACACTATCTGTCAGACAATTGGTGGAAGTCTTAGTTTGCAATTAAAGAGCACTTTAGGGACTGTTTAATATAATTAGATTCAAAGTGATAGCTTGTATTTCTTGGGCAACCCAACTGGAGAACTTCACACCACATAAGATAAGTGAAACATTTATATTTGAAGGCAAAGTTGAGGTAAGCTTTTTCATACAGCTGATGTTTGATTAGATTAGTAAATTGACAAATTGTGCCTTTTCCAAGATTATTTAAGAGGGTTGAGAATGTAATCACGAATTTATGAAGTATATTTTTAGAAATATTTACAAATTTGGTAAGATATTATCTTCTTTAAGCTGTAGTTTTATTTTATTGTAATATTTATAATGGAATATCAATTTCATAAGCTTAGTTTGATGATTCAATGATATAATTCATATAAAGCACTTAACCTAGTTCTTGAAACAAAATAAGCACTCAGTTAATGGCAACCATGTTATTTAACTATTTTAAGTAAGGGACTAAATTTGATTCTTCTATTTAAGTTTTAAAACTAGAAGAAAAATCAATAATTAACTGTCAATTAGATGCTTTGATAAATAGGTATATATAAGCACCAAACATATAAATGGGTTAGAAGTCTAAATCCTCAAGAAGAGTGTATTGGAAGCCTCCTTTTAATCTCGCCCATTTATGACTATTTCTTCTCTGTCCCTGTGTTCATAAAAATATTCTCCCAACAATCCTTGATTTTTCCCAATTATATAATTTCTAAGTTTCTCCCTGCAAAACTTTCTCTAGTCCTTGTGATTACCACAATTCATAAATCCAATTATGTTTCTTTTCACAAATTACCTTAACTAAACTTTTTTTCTCTGGACAATTAGTCACCCTCTGAGGAAATTTTAAGAAAGTGGAGAATAAATGACAGATGCCCAGGGACTCTTTAGAGGTAAGATGCATCCAGTGTGCCCAGCCTAAGACTCATCCCAGTTTAGAGTCAACAGCATTAGGGCTTCTGCTACATTCACAAGTCAGTTCTGAAGGCTGGGCGGAGCTTGGCTTCAAGGGATTGACATGGTATTTACACCATAGCTTGCCTCCTGATTTTTACCTGCAAAGAAGATTAGATGCCCTGAAAATGTTTTATCATACATCTTTCCCCCATTTCTAGGCTTGCAAATGCAATTTATAATAATAGATGTCTCTTCACATAGGTATAAAAGAAATGAAAAGATGGAATGCTTAGCATCATTTTTATAGGGAATGATTTTTATATAAAAGAAATAAATTACATTCAAATAGAATCATCATATTTTTATTCCAATTCTCACACATTCACGTGTGAACCAATGTATTAAATCACTTAAAAAGAGGAAATGCATGTTTTGTTGTCATTGTTAATCCACATAATTTTTGATAATTATTTAAGCCTTCACACAGTCGCTACATCCCTGGCATCTATACTAAAATTTGGTCCAGTTCTAGTTAGAGTAAAAAATATATAACTCTCTAACAATGAACATATCTACATGTCTCCATACTGCTGCCATGATATCAAAGGAGGTGTCAAGAAATGAGAATAATTGCTTTCAAATATTATCTCAAAGAGATTTATTTGGAAAGGAACCACTGGAAATGCCAGAAAGAAGAATAAATTCAATATAATTATTCCATTTTTATCAACTGTAAATCAAATATTAGCAGACAGTTTCCAAACTGGCTTGTGGGAGGTAAAATTAAGGTTTATTTTAGAGGTATACAGCTGCACAGCTACTGGGGACAGAAACAAATGTGTTGATTTACTGATATGTTATATCAATTATAGACAGTGCTTGGTCCAACTGCTTTTGGGATCTTCATGCTTAGTAGAGAGTGAGTTGAAATCTATCCAGGTGCACATTTAGGGTTGTGTTGCAAAGTAAAGTCTGTTTGTCAAGCCCACAATGTGAAATAAAGGAGTTTGGGGGAAAAATTCTAATAGTCAGTGTTTTAGTTTCCAGGCTGCTCAAAGCAATACCATGACATGGCTTGTTAACAGTTAACAAAATTAAAGGCTTAATGGATAGACTCTGATTGTAGAAATTGAAAAACAAATGCTACTACTTATTTGAAGTTAAAATATTGATCAAAGATACTTTCCAATTTTAATTCTGATTTTGTTCTTTCTGAATATCTCAAAGATTACTTTTGCTGAAAAAGCTTGCATACATTTGATTGATTCTTTTTCCTCCAGGGCCTGAGAAAGTGGAGTTAGAAATTTGGATTTTCCTCCAGGGCCTGAGAAAGTAGAGTTAGAAATTTGGATTTTCACTTGCCTTCCCTTACTTTCTGTTCACTGCCAGAACCACCACCACCAGGTGACAGCTCCAGGAGAATTTATATATACTAGTTGCTGTGCTGAATGTTTTACTTAAAATAATCTTATTTAGTTGTCACCAGACACTTTGAGGTAAATTATATTATTGTCCTCTAATTTTTTTTTCTGGGTGAAAAAAACCTAGAAAAGTCTGTTACCTTGTGCAATGTCACACAGCCAATAAGAGGCAGCGTGAGAATTTGATCCCCAGTGGTTTGGTGCTGAGGTCCTTGAATTTACCACCAGACCTTGACTGCACCAACTCTCAAAAACATCCTAGCAGACAACTGAAGGCTCTCACAGTAATCTAAACATGCAGTAGCATCTACCCTCTACATTATAGGAGAAAGATAGACTTTCATTGGGAAACAGGCAAATCAATTTTTCTTATGAACTGTTTTTAAAATGGTGCACGTAGAATAGAGAACAGATCAGTAGTTGCCATGTGGAAAAGAGGGAATGGGATGAAGGGAAGTGCGTGTGGCTCCTAAAGGAATGGGATCCTTGTGGTGAGAGAAATGTACTATATCTTGATTGCATAAATGTCAATATCCCGTTGTAACATTCTTCTACAGTTTTATAAGATTTTACATTGGGGGAAACTGGATAAAGGAGTCACGGGATCTCTCTTTTGTTGAATGCTAACACTTGCAGTTTCCTATGTAGTTCACAGTTCAGCATCACTATTTAGGGAAAGGGAATTAAAATACCTGCCTGCTCTCTTATTTCTCCATCTGGTGGAAGACCTTGCTCCAGAAAAGCAGACCTTTCTAGAAGTGTATTGGACATTTATCAAAGATCATTAGAGGTGCTGCCAGTGTCCCTACCCTGTCTCTTTAGAGGCTAAGCAGACACCAGGTGGCTCATGGAAAGTGCCAGCATATTTTTGTGTGTATTATATTATTTTGTTATTATTGTGTGTAATAGTGGGTAATGGTGAAGTGAGGAAGACGAATAGAAGGCAAGTGATTAGCTGGATGGTAAGAGAAGGAAATATATGAGAAATAGTACTTTTTAGTCAGCAGAAAAAAAATTAAAAATTACTTCTGATTACCATTATGTAGACATTTTCTATGCCAAAATAGCAATTTTTCAATGCATACTTCCTGGTGGTTACTCTCAGTGGTCACGAAAATATACAGGGATGAATATAAATTCACTTATTGAGAAGGTGCTGGCTCCCTGAGGCATAATCAGGCAGAGGAGGTAATGCCCAAAGCATAGACTTTTTAGTTGCCCTAGGCCAGTTGCTGCATGACTCTGGGCAACCTACTACATCTCTAGGGAGTTTCCTTCCAGTAAAATAAGCCACATAACTCATACTACCAAGGTTGTTGTACTGATTAAACAAGATCAAGCATATGAAGCACCTAGTACAAGTATTCAATCCTACTACTACTAGTAAATAGCAGCTACTATTAGTTGTAGTATTTGCGCATATTTTCTTAGGTGATACAGAAATCTGATTATATCAGAATAGCAGTGTTATTGTTTACAAACAAACATGTGTAGGTTATTTTTAAATAACCATGGCTCCAAAGCACCTGAGTGTGGTTAGATTATTCAAACAAACCAAATAGTACTTGTGTTTAAAAAATGACTGGATAACATGTTCTGATATGTCTAATTCTTTTCTGTGGCTGACTTGCTTACAGACTGTAGAAGTTCCTGAAATACTGACCCATGACTTTTTCATCTTTGTATTTTAGGACCTTCCAACAGTTAGGCAAAAGAAAACTTTCTAAGTTCAACTGAATAATAATGTTCAGGTCACAGCGAAGGGCAATATTTACAGTGAAAGACAGTCAGGATTTGTCCTGGGTACGTTAAAAAATGTGCACATGTTGGTTCTTTGAGGACTCAGAAGTCCATCTTGGGAGTGGAGTGTGTAATTCTTTTGGGTCGATCATAAACAAGCTCTAGGTATTTCATGGAACAAACCTGAACATCATCCTAATAGAGGTCCTAGCACAAGGCTCTGCCAAATTTACCATGGGTTTCAGCTAACTGATGTAAGTCTGGCTTACTAGTCTAGTAGGACTGCCAGTACTTCATATACTGCGGCATATATAACTCAAGTTTATTCCCAAACCAACCCCTTTCCCACCTTGTGATACAGGGTAGTGGGCTGGGAGAAAAGATTCTCCTTTCTTATTCATGAAGCCAAGTGTGGGTTGAAGGTTTTGAGGGTTTCAAAGAATACAGGTTTCCTCTGCCCTCCCTGAGGTGTCTGCAGCTACTACAGTGGAGTCCACATAGGAGGGTCAGAGAGAGGCTGAGCAAACCCAGGGCTCCATGGCAGACACATTCGATAGGAGAAAGGGAGGAAGAAAATGACAGGACACACAATCCTGGCTGCGGTTGTGCCTGAGACCGAGAGGCCCTCCGGGGAATTCCAAAATACAACTAATGATGATTTAACGTGGATAGGAGTCAGAAAAATAGGGATCTTCACCATTAATGGGATCCCATTTTAAACCCCAGGCTCACTAACCTTATCAGGCATAGGGTACCTAGAAATAGTAATAAACTTTGCAAACAAATAGTAAAGTGGGAAGTTTTAGAAAATTTCTTAAAGTGTCCTTTCTTCAAATGAGGTTTTAAAAATGATATTTTCTCATATAAATATAATGGATTATTAGAACAGCATTTATTTCATACCTCCTATGTTTCAGGCACTGATATATTATGTAATGCTCTTATGAATTTTATGAAGTATAATTACCTTAACATTACAGATAAAGAAACTGTAGCTTAAAGAAGTTAAATGTGATTTTTTTGTTTTGTTTTGGTTTGGTTTTTTTCTGGCTAGCCATGTTCTTGTCCTACAGTATGGTACAGACTAGAAGGAACTTTTTGAAAGAACATCTGGCCCAGTTTCTGCCATCCAACATCTAAGGTATTCCCAGTTGTCCAGCTGTTTCTCAGATAAGGCAATGGATGCTTAGAATTCTCCTCCTCCTTTTTACTTTTCTTCTTCTTTTCTTTTTTTTTTTTTGGTGGGGGGGGTTAATTTACTTCAATATTAGCTCTCTTTACTACATAGGAATTCAAATTCATGTGTTTACATTCAAGATCACAAAGGCACAACTGAAAACAAAATGCTGCAAAAGATTTCCAAAGCTGAAGAGTGCTCTGCTTTCTGACAAAAATATAGAGATTTTCACTTTTGCAAAATGAAGACACTTTGCATAATTACACACTAAAAGGACTGAATCATGGTCGTGATAAAAGGAACACAAAAACCTACATAATTAAACAGAACAAAAGCAAAAAAAAAAAAAATTAAGTTCAGAAACAGCAGACCTGGTGCTTTAGGCAATGGTCCAAATTCATTTCTGGTAAACAGGAATTATAAATACTCCATAAATAGAACTTACCAAATGAAAAAAAAAATCTGAAAGGAAAGAAAGCACCCATGTATCAGACAGATAGCTTCTACCAGACTGTACTAACAACATTATTCAAACAGTGCACTCATTCACCTATTTCATAGGCAAAAGCAAGTGAGGTGCTTCTTTATCCTCGAAAAAGATTTGCAAAGTTCCCAGATTGGACAGCAGCAAGCTGAGAGGAGACACACTTCTCATTAAGTAATTGCTTTCTTCCCTCCTACTGGTGATATCAAACTGAACGAGCATGACACTTAAATGGAAATAATGCTGATATTCTTCACAGGAATGATGTTATCTGTGTGTTTCATGAGTAAAAAAAATATGCAATAAAATCTGTGGGCAATGAATGTAGCCATTTGGGCAGAGAAATGGATGAATGATGCAATGTGACATATGTCCTTCAGAGTTTGGGGGATGCAGGGATGGGTACCTGTCTCACAGCTAAAAAGGTTTAAAGCCTTTTAAGACTTCCTAGAGCTGGTGGAGTGAGGACAGAGAAACGAGGAGAAGCAAGCTGCCATCTCTTGCCTGGGGCAGAGGCAAGTGTTTCTTAGGGTCAAGAAGTGGACCCTGGAGGAAGGGAGGCAGCCAGAAGTTGTCTTGCAAGTGACTTCTCTTAAGTGGACCACATGGATAGGAGAAGTGACTAGAGGGGAAGAAATGGTAGCCAGGACTGTGGGGGACTTAGTTGTAAGTAGTTATCTGGAGGAGAATACTCTATGCCAGCAATTTGGAAGGCCCCAGTGACAGGCTGTCTGAGGGACCCACAGGGACACGTTACAAGAAAAAGAACCTGCATTTGGATATCCAACTCTCTCCAAGGAAACAGACACTATCTTAGGCTTTTCTGTCCCCATACCTCTCCCCACCCAACCATGGGAGGAAGAGGAAGCCTGGTGAGTGAAACAGGTGGGAAATAAGTGAAGAAACTAAGGCAAGCCTCTGCAGGGGGAAGAGAAACTTCAAATTTAGTCAGGGATGGAAGTTTTGATTACCAGACTGGAATGGATTTTTTATTACCATTGGAGTGGATTTTTATAATTATTTTTTATTATAAACAAACTTCTTCTTAGGAACTGGAGTGAACGCAAAAAACCATGAGAACTACAAGCAATTTGATTTGCCAGGAGCATGAGGAAAGGTAGTGGTGGGAAAGAATAAAGATTTGTGCTCCCTACTGTGTCCAGCTAGGTCACGAAATCAGTTACAACTGCATTTCCACACTGAACTGCAAATATTGGATGAACAACCTTTGTTAGTCCTCCGTTGTTATCGTTGTTATCTGGATTCATGCTGACAGTAATAAACTTGCGTTTTCCTTTTCATCATGACTTTACCGATGCCAATTTACAGAGCTCTGCATTTGTTTTCCCTATATGCCTACATGTATCCACACAGAGAGAAATTTACATAACTAAACACACACACAAATAAATAGTAGGAATCCAGTTTACTAAATATATGACCAGAAATCAAACAGGTATGGGGTTAAGTCAGGTGATATCTAGTTCTCTAACAGCAATTCAGCAAACACTTTTGAAATAATACTTGTATTTCCACTCTTACAAATAGATCAGATACTGAAAATTTGTCAAGTTTATGCAACTGAACACATTTTGTAGCATTTGCAAATTGAAACTATTGATAAGCAAAGTGTTAATACTCAACGAAGGCAGCATTTTTCTTTTGGTGATTTGATGCTTCATTTGTCTATTAAAAATCAGTTTTCCACAGTTGAATGAAATATCTCTATTAGTCGAGATGGAAAGTGCTTTGATTTAAAAATCATCATAATTATAGACATTTTTCTGACATTGAGCTGAACCATTTAAACCTGTTTGTGGTATTTTCAATTTATTTCTATATCATATATCTATATCACTATTTGACCAACATACTTATTACATTTTCTTTTACAGTAGATTTTTTTGCCATATCAATCTTTTTTCTTAATTCATTTTATTGAGATATATTCACATACTATGAAGCTATGCAAAACAAACGGTACATTCGATTGTTCACAGTACCATTATATAGTTGTGCATTCATCACCAAAATCAATCCCTGACACCTTCATTACCACACACACAAAAATAACAAGAATAATAATTAAAGTGAAAAAGAGCAATTAAAGTAAAAAAGAACACTGGTTGCCTTTGTATGTCTGTTTGTTTGTTTGTCTCCTTCCCCTATTTTTCTACCATCCATCCATAAACTAGACAAAGGGGAGTATGGTCCATATGGCTTTCCCAATCCCATTGTCACCCCTCATAAGCTACATTTTTATACAACTGTCTTCGAGATTCATGGGTTCTGGGTTGTAGTTTGATAGTTTCAGGTATCCACCACCAGCTACCCCAATTCTTTAGAACCTAAAAAAGGTTGTCTAAAGTGTGCGTAAGAGTGCCCACCAGAGTGACCTCTCGGCTCCTTTTGGAATCTCTCTGCCACTGAAGTTTATTTCATTTCCATTCACATCCCCCTTTTGGTCAAGAAGATGTTCTCCATTCCACGATGCTGGGTCTACATTCCTTCCCGGGAGTCATATTCCATGTTGCCAGGGAGATTCACTCCCCTGGGTGTCTGATCCCACGTAGGGCGGAGGGCAGTGATTTCACCTGCCAAGTTGTCTTAGCTAGAGAGAGAGGGCCACATCTGAGCAACAAAGAGGCATTCGGGAGGAGGCTCTTAGGCACAATTATAGGGAGGCCTAGCCTCTCCTTTGCAGCAACAGTCTTCCCAAGGGCAAGTCCTGTGGTAGGGGGCTCAATGCATCAAACCACCAGTCCCCTATCTCTGTGAGCACATTAGCAACCATCGAGATGGGGCAGCCCAATACCCCTGCATTCTCCACCAGCTCCTCAAGGGGGCTCTGCATGTTTTTCCCTTGGTTTTTTTTTTTTTTTTTAACTTTTTCTTAAATCAACTGTATGAAAGATTAAAAAATTTAAAAAAAATTAAAAAAAAACATACAATAAAAGAACATTTTAAAGAGACCATAACAAGGAGTAAGAAAAAGACAACTAACCTAAGCTAACTACTTTACTTCCAACATGTTCCTACTCTACCCCAAGAAACCTAATATAGCAACATTTCTGTGAACTTGTTCCTACTATACCCATCAGAAATTAACAGACTGTAGTCATTCCTGGGCATTCCCAGAACATTAAATTTACCCACGATAGCTTATCTGTTCTTATTGGATTATCATTCCCCCTTCCTCAATTGCTCTCTATCACTAGTTCCCCTACAGTCTACATTATAAACCATTTGTTTTACATTTTTCAATGTTCACATTAGTTGTAGCATATAATATTTCTCTTTTCATGCCTGGCTTATTTTGCTCAGCATTATGTCTTCAAGGTTCATCCATGTTGTCATATGTATCACAACATCGTTCCTTCTTACTGCCGCATAGTATTCCATCATGTGTATATACCACATTTTATTTATCCACTCATCTGTTGAAGCACATTTGGGTTGTTTTCATCTCTTGGCAATTGTGAATAATGCTGCTATGAACATTGGTGTGCAGATATCTGTTCGTGTCACTGCTTTCAGATCTTCCAGGTATATACCGAGATGTGCAATCGCTGGATCGAAGGGTAACTCGATATCTAGTTTTCTAAGGAACTGCCAGACTGACTTCCAGAGTGGCTGAACCATTATACAGTCCCACCAACAATGAATAAGAGTTCCAATTTCTCCACATCCCCTCCAGCATTTGTAGTTTCCTGTTTGTTTAATGGCAGCCATTCTAACTGGTGTTAGATGGTATCTCATTGTGGTCTTAATTTACTTCTACATCTCTCCAATAGCTAGTGAAGCTGAACTTTTTTCATGTGTTTCTTGGCCATTTGTATTTCCTCTTCAGAGAACTGTCTTTTCATATCTTTTGCCCATTTTATAATAGGGCCATCTGTACTATTGTCATTGAGTTGTAGGATTTCTTTACATATGCAAGATATCAGTCTTTTGTCAGATACATGGTTTACAAAAATTTTTTCCCATTGAGTTGGCTGCCTCTTTACCTTTTTGACAAATTCCTTTGAGGTACAGAAACTTCTAAGCTTGAGGAGTTCCCATTTATCTATTTTTTCTTTTGTTGCCTGTGCTTTGGGTGTAAAGTCTAGGAAGTGGCTGCCTAATACAAGGTCTTGAAGATGTTTCCCGACATTATCTTCTAGGAGTTTTATGGTGCTTTCTTTTATATTGAGATCTTTGATCCATTTTGAGTTAATTTTTGTGTAGTGTGTGAGCTAGTGGTCCTCTTTCATTCTTTTGGATATGGATATCCAACTCTCCCAGCCCCATTTGTTGAAAAGACTGTTATGACCCAGTTCAGTGACTTTGGGGGCCTTATCAAAGATCAATCAGCCATAGATCTGGGGATCTATCTACAAATTCTCAATTCAATTCCATTGATCAATATGTCTGTCTTTGTGCCAATACTATGCTGTTTTGACAACTGTGGCTTTATAATAAGCTTCAAAGTCGGGGAGTGTAAGTCCTCCCACTTCATTTTTCTTTTTTAGAGTGTCTTTGGCAATTCAAGGCATCTTCCCTTTCCAAATAAATTTGATTACTAGCTTTTCCAAGTCTGCAAAGTAGGTTGTTGGAATTCTGATAGGGATTGCATTGAATCTGTAGATGAGTTTTGGTAGAATTGACATCTTAATGACATTTAGCTTTCTTACCCATGAACATGGAATATTTTTTCATCTTTTAAGGTCCCCTTCTATTTCTTTTACTAGAGTTATGTAGTCTTCTTTGTATAGGTCTTTTACATCTTTGGTTAAGTTTATTCTTAGGTACTTGATTTTTTTAGTTGCTATTGAAAATGGTATCTTTTTATTGAGTGTCTCTTCAGCTTGTTCATTGCTAGCATATAGAAACATTACTGACTTATGTGCATTAGTCTTGTATCCCGCTGCTTTGCTAAATTTGTTTATTAGCTCTAGTAGCTGTATCATCACTTTCTCAGGGTTTTCCAGATATAAGATCATATCATCTGCAAACAATGACAGTTTTACTTCTTCTTTTCCAATTTGGATGCCTTTTATTTCTTTGTCTTGTCAGATTGCCCTGGCTAGCACTTCCAGCACAATGCTGAATAACTGTGGTGACAGTGGGCATCCTTGTCCTGTTCCTGATCTTAGAGGGAAGGCTTTCAGTCTCTCACCATTGAGTACTATGCTGGCTGTGGGTTTTTCATATATGCTCTTTATCATATTGAGGAAGTTTCCTTCAATTCCTACCTTTTGAAGTGTTTTTATCAAAAAGGGATGTTGGATTTTGTCAAATGCTTTTTCAGCATCTACTAAGGTGATCATTTGATTTTTCTCTTTAGATTTGCTAATGTGTTGTAATACATTGATTGATTTTCTTATGTTGAACCATCCTTGCATGCCTGGAATGAACCTCACTTGGTCATGGTATATGATTTTTTTAATGTGTCGTTGGATTCAATTTGCAAGTATTTTGTTGAGAATTTTTGCATCTGTATTCATTAGGGAGATTGGCTGGTAGTTTTCCTTTCTTGTAGCATCTTTGCCTGGTTTGGGTATTAGATTGATGTTAGCTTCATAAAATGAGTTAGGTAGTGTTCCATTTTCTTCAATGTTTTGAAAGAGTTTAAGTAAGATTGGTGTCAGTTCTTTTTGGAAAGTTTGGTAGAATTCCCCTTTGAAGCCATCTGGCCCTGGGCATTTATTTGTGGGAAGCTTTTTGATGACTGATTGGATCTCTTTGCTTGTGATTGGTTGGTTGAGGTCTTCTATTTCTTCTCTGGTCAGTCTAGGTTGTTCATATGTTTCCAGGAAATTGTCCATTTCCTCTACATTATCCAGTTTGTTGGCATACAGTTGTTCATAGTATCCTCTTATAATTTTTTTTAATTTCTTTGGGATCCACAGTAATGTCACCTTTCTCATTCATTATTTTATTTATATGGGTCTTCTCTCTTTTTGATTTTGTCAGTCTAGCTAGGGACTTGTCAATCTTGTTGATCTTCTCAAAGAACCAACTTTTGGTGTTATTTGTTCTCTCTATTGTTTTTTATTTTGTTCTCTATGTCACTTATTTCTGCTTTAATCCTTGCTATTTCTTTTTTCTACTTGGTTTAGGATTGGTTTGCTGTTCATTTTCTAGCTTCTTCAGTTGATCCATTAGTTCTTTGATTTTGGTTCTTTCTTCCTTTTTAATATATGTGTTTAGTGCTATAAACTTCCCCCTCAGTATTGCTTTTTTCTGCATCCCATAGGTTTTTGTATGTTGTGTTCTCATTTTCATTTGTCTCTATATATTTAGCAATTTCTCTTGCTATTTCTTCTTTAACCACTGATTGTTTAGGAGCATATTGTTTAACCACCAGGTATTTGTGAATTTTCTAAGTCTCTGATGGTTATTGACTTCTAATTGTATTCCATTGTGGTCAGACAATGTGCTTTGAATAATTTCAATTTTTTTAAATTTACTGAGGCTTGTTTTATGTCCCAGCATATGATCTATTATGGAAAAAGTTCCATGAGCACTAGAGAAGATGTGTATCCTGGTGATTTGGGAGGTAATGTTCTAGATATGTCTGTTAAATCCAATTCATTTATCATATTGTTTAGGTTTTCAATTTCCTTATTGGTCTTCTGTCTGGTTGATCTACCTATAGGAGAGAGTGAAGTGTTGAAGTCTCCCACAATTATTGTGGAAACATCAATTGCTTCCTTTAGTTTGTCCGGTGTTTCTCTCATGTATTTTGTGGCACCTTGATTGGGTGCATAAACATTTATGATTGTTATTTCTTCTTGTTGAATTGTCCCTTTTATTAGTGTGTAGTGGCCTTCTTTGTCTCTCATAACATCCTTGCATTTAAAGTCTATTTTATCTGAGATTAATATTGCTACTCCTGCTTTTTTTGGCTGTAGCTTGCATGAAATATTTTTTTCCATCCTTTCACTTTCAATTTCTTTGTGTCCCTGTGTCTAAGATGAGTCTCTTGTATGCAACATATTGAGATGGTTCATTTTTTTTTTATCCATTCTGTGAATCTATATCTTTTAATTGGGGAGTTTAATCCATTTACATTCAATGTTATAACTGTGAAGGCAATTCTTGAATCAGCCATCTTATCCTTCAGTTTATGTTTGTCATATATATTTTTTCCCTCTCTCTATTAATGCCCTTTAATGTACCCATATTGAATCTCTTTAGTACTGAACCTTTCTCCATGCCTCTCTCTCCTTTCTTTGTTTCTCTGTCTGCAGGGCTCCCTTTAGTATCTCCAGTAGGGCAGGTCTCTTGTTAACAAATTCTCTCAGCATTTGTTTGCGAAAAATTTAAGCTCTCCCTCAAATTTGAAGGAGAGCTTTGCTGGATAAAGTATTCTTGGTTGGCAATTTTTCTCTCTCAGAATTTTAAATATGTCATGCCACTACCTTCTTGCCTCCATGGTGGCTGCTGAGTAGTCACTATTTAGTGTTATGCTGTTTCCTTTGTATGTGGTGAATTACTTTTCTCTTGCTGCTTTCAGAACTTGCACCTTCTCTTCCATGTTTGAGAGTGTGATCAGAATATGTCTTGGAGTGGGTGTATTTGGATTTATTCTATTTGGAGTTCACTGGGCATTTATGATTTGTGTATTTATGGTGTTCAGAAGATTTGGGAACATACTTATTACATTTTTATATTTAAAAGTTTTATGTAAGTAAGTCCCATTTGTTAAAAAGAGTAGGATTTCTGTAATTGGGGGAATTTTATTGAGAGGGAGGAAAATATAGGAACGCAATTTCCAACTTAAAAAACATACAAAAGAATGATTAGCGTAAGTCACTTTATAAAAAGGCCAAAAAAAAAAAAAAAAAAAAAAAAAAGCAGGCTTGATTTCCATACAGAAAGAAACAAAAACCAAAACAAACTTATTTATGATAATAACCTTGGATTATCATAAAAAGGTTTGCTGGTATTCAGAATAATATATTTCAAGAATTCATAGACCTATATTAAGTGCATTTTAGAAAGATCCTTTTGGAGAAAACTTGTTAAAATGAAAGTGTTTCAGGCAATAACCTTTTGTTATCTAAAACATTTATGGATACTTATTAGGTAATTACTCAAACATGTCAGATAAATTAGATATTATCACCTGTGATGATTCAAATTGGTTTTAACATTTTTCTTCTCCTACTTATGGCTAAGCAATGATACTTGCTTCTAACATGGAATTGTTAGCTTTAAGACAGTAGAAATGAGTTCTGCCTAAAGAGGAAGATTGGATGCTATTTTTCCATGCATATATCCCTATAAAATGCTAACAGAGTAGAGATACATTAAAAAAAGAAAAAAGACCAGGCTCCTGGGAAAAAGATACTTTGCCAGTTTAGTACTTGCTCCATTCTCACTTATTGCATATGTTGGAAGGTGAGGAATTGAGAAATGAATTAGCTTTACTGCAGATCAAAGGTAAAACAAAGTAACTGAAAGGAGACCAAATAGTGCTTCTGAATCACAGTTATATTAAGAAACAGAGGGACAAATATTCAGGTCTGAGGGAAGTTATCTTTCCATGCTGCACTCAATGGAAACTTGGAATATTTAAGATAATTGAAGCCCCTTATTTCTGTCACTTCTGCTTCTATCACTAACACAGTTCCTTCTTTAAAAAAAAGGTGTGCCAGCATCTCAGGAGAACTCCTGTCATCTAAGGATGTGTGAGTAATTAAATACACTTCATTCCTGTAATTGGGAAACTAGTGCTTATCATGTGTTTGTTGACATTTTACAAGCAAAGCCAAAAACATGTCAACATGCCTCTCACTCCCACTCCACCCCACTCCACCATCCATGATCTCTGGGGATAAAACACAATATGCTCAGTAGGGAAATAGTCATTTTCTTAAAAATCGCTAGATAAATTATTTCACCAGATTCTTTAATTAGGGATTAGCACTAATGAGATTTATTCAGAAAAGGCTCTGGTAACAATGGAAGAGAAGAGATTATCCTCACAGCATTCAGTACTGAAGATAAAACATTAAGGGAAAATGTTTTATTAGATCAAACACATAGTTTGAAACAAACTATTTATATTGCAAGTTAGAATTCTTCTAAGCAAAATGCACTAGTAGCTGCTTCTCAAAATTTTCATCTCCAGGGTCCTTGTATTAATTTTTCTGTAGAGAATTCATGTTTTAAAAAATGATATTTATCATACTGTAAATATCAATAATTGTGGTTAGATTTTTTATTTCAAAGTTTTTTTTTTATATAGCATATAAATAAAAATTCTATAACCTACTACCAATGTCATCTCTTTGGGGCTTTTAAAAACAGTGGCCATCATAATCATAATTCCATGATAACTAATGGAAAATACTATGCTGACACTTGGGTTCCTATTAGTCTAGTCTAGACTCAAGTGAGAAATAATATTTTTCTTTCATATTCCTATAATGTGTATACAAGCCTGTGGGTATTCCTAAGGGAAAGATTATATTCAGTGCACAGTATCTTTAGGGTTTACTTGTGATTAAAGACACATAAGAAATTCTAAGTTCAGCAATAACATGGGAGAGCCTGCCTTAATTCCTCTATTAAATCTGTCAAATAGTTAAAAAGGGAGGAAAAAAAATATCGGTTAGGTGCCAGATGCTATTCTGAGACACTGCACTATATATCTAATTTAATCATCACAATATGCCTGTGGGGTATAATCTTCATTTTAGAAACAGGGTTCTGGAGGGTGTCAAAGATTGACTGAGATCACATAGTAAGTGAAGCATCTAGGGCCCACTCAGCTCATTTCCCCCTGTATGTGCCCCATCATTTTTAATTATTAATGGAATGGAACAATGCAGATGATCTTTTGAAAAAAAAAAAAAAAGAGAGAGAGAAGCCAATCTGCTTTTCTCAGCACACACTGACTCCTGGTCTTGATTATTTTCCAAAGATTAAATTAAATAATTGCTAAAATTTTGTTTACCTTCCCAGATTTTACATGATATCTTAAGAACAGAGCCAGCATGGTAAAAACAAAAAGTAAGCTCATTACAAAGTAACTTGCTTGCAGAAATTTACTATGAAAAGAAGCAGACTCTATTGGTTTTCTGACAACTCACAGAAACCAGTCCTACCATCAATATAGACAGACTGCCTACGAGGTGCAGTCACTGTGATGCTGATGGGAAAAACAGATATTACAGAATCTACAGACCAATGGAGACATCCTAGTCACACACAGATTATGCATATACAAATATTACCAGGGTAATGAGATATGACTACATGGTGTATACAAAGTGTATATTGGACATTTTTCCTGGTTAGGAGGCAAGAGAAGTCTTCCTACAGAGGAAGAAAAGGTATGTTGTAATATCATAAAGATTTAGAATTGGGAGTATATCTACTTCATGCTATTCATTTTATAGATGTCCAAATTGAAGGCAAACAGACTGACATCCTGGCCAAAGAGCCAGTAAAGAGACTGAATTCTCTGTGGCTGTGGAGCCAGCCTTATAACTGATAGATAATAGATCCATAGATGACTGATTGATGGATAGATAGAAAATTTAAATATATTTTGTATATTCATATATTTATATGTATTTTTAAATCTATGTGTAGTGTATGTGTATGTATATAAATGTCAAGACGTATTCTGAAGGGCTGAAATCATTTTCCTGAGCATGGCTAACTATGAGCTTACCAAAAAAACAAACAGAAATATTAGATGACCTCATGAGGCTGCTTAGGTCATTAGAGGGAAGCCAGAGAAAGAAATGCCAGCTTTCCAATTCCCTTGCTAATATTGTACCCACAAACTTCTTTGCTTCTAGAATGGATTTTAAATGCACATATGGAAGATGGCGGCATAGAGAGGAGTGGAAGCTAGTTTTGTCCCCCTGGAACAACTAATAAACAACCAGGAACAACAAGTAAATAATCTGGAATAACTGTGGGGGGACAAATGTGACTGTCCACACATCATACACCAACCTGAATTGGGAGGAATGCCTGAGATCACAGCATAAAATTTGTAAGTAAAAACTTCAGATTCAGGCCATGTGCTCCCTCCCCCCATAGCCCGAACTGCAAAGCCTTGTGGTGCTAGAGAGCAGCACTCTCCAAGCAAGTGAATATAACTCAGCTGAGCTCCAACTGGGGTTTTAATTAACAAGTGTGGACTGCTCAATACAAGCTATGAATCCACAACAAGCAGACAGAGGCTTTTGGTGACAACTGACCTTGGAGAGCCAGAGAGTGGCTGCGGACTGGCCATGAAGGGGGCTTTCTGCCCCTTTTTCAGCTCAGTGGAGCAAGCTTCAGTCATTTTCAGTTCCCAGCACTCTGACACAGACAAGGGTGGAGAGAGCAGAGTCAGAGAGACAAAGAACCTATTTATATGCAAGTGAAAACTCCATAGGGGGCGTACCTTCCCAAAAAGGAAAGAGGTGGTGTCCAGATCTACTACCCACATTCCATTCAGAACCAGACCCCAGAGCCTGGGGGAAAACAGCCACAGGCCACACTTCCTTACACCAGTTGGGAGTTGTAGGCTGACAGGCACCACCTGCTGGGCAGAAAAGCACAGTGACTTGAGGCTTCACAGGGTGTACCAATCTTCTAAGACACCCTCAGGGAAACTGGATAGTTTAGGGAAGATATGGCAAAAGAGATGAAGCATGTAATGAAAACACCGGACGTACATAAGGTAGAAATTGAAAGTTCAAAAAAAACACAACTGGCAGAATCTATGGAAATGAATGGCACAACACAAGAGATGACAGACACAATGGAAACATACAACAGCAGATCTCAAGAGGTAGAAGAAAACACTCAGGAACTGGAGAACAAGGCACCTGAAAGCCTACACATGAAAGAACAGAGAAAAGAATGGAAAAATATGAGCAATGTCTCCAGGAACTTAAGGACAAAATGAAATGCAGCAATATACATGTCATTGGTGTCCCAGAAGGAGAAGAGAAGGGAAATGGGGCAGAAGCTATAATAGAGAAAATAATCAATGAAAATTTCCCATCTCTTATGAAAGACATAAGATTACAGATCCAAGAAGCACAGCATACCCCAAACAGAATAGATCTGAATAGGCCTACGCCAAGACACTTAATAATCAGATTATCAAATGTCAAAGATAAACAGAGAATCCTGAAAACAGCAAGAGAAAAGTGATCCATCACATATAAAGGAAGCTTGATAAGACTATGTGCGGATTTCTCAATAGAAACCATGAAGGCAAGAAGGAAGTGGGGTGATATATTTAAGATACTGAAAGAGAAAAACTGCCAACCAAGAATCCTATATCTGGCAAAACTGTCCTTCAAATATGAGGGAGAGTTTAAAATATTCTCTGACAAACAGACAATGACAGAGTTTGTGAACAAGATACCTGCTCTACAGGAAACACTAAAGGAAGCACTGCAGACAGAAAGGAAAAGACGAGTGAGAAGTTTGGAAAACAATTTTAGGAGATAGTAGCACAGCAATGTAAGTACACTGAACAAAGAAGACTGTGAGCATGGTTGAAAGAGGAAGGTTAGGACCCTGTGGGACACCAGAACAAAAGAGGAAAGATAAAGACTGGGACTGTATAACTCAGTGAAACCTGGGTGCTCAAAGATTGTAATAAAAGGTAAAAATATGTTTTTACCTGAGGTAGAACAAATGAATGTCAACATTGCAAGGTGTTAAAAACAGGGTGGGATTGGGGGGAAAATATACTTAATGCAAACTAGAGGCTACAATTAACAGAAACATTATATTATGCTTCCTTTAATATAACAAAGGCAATATACCAAAGCTAAATGCATATGGTTGGGGGGTGGGACATAAGGGAAAGGTATGGGACTCCTGGCATTGGTGATGCTGTCTGACTCTTCATTCTACTTTAGTTTAATGCTATCTTTCCTTTTGTTGCTTTCTAGCTGTCATATTTTTTTCTCTCTCTCTTTCTTTTTTCTTTTTCTTTTGTCCCTCTACCTTCTTTGACTCTTCCTCCTTCTTTGTGAAAGAAATGGAGATGTCCTTATATAGATAGTGGCGATGGTGCTCAATACATAAATATGTGACTATACAGGGAACAATGATTGTTTACTTAGGATGGAATGTATGGTGTGTGAACAAAGCCATCTTAACAAAAACAGGTTGATGAAGAAATCTTGAGGGCACTATATTGAATGAAATAAGGCAGACACATAAGGACAAATATTGCAGGGTCTCACTGATATGAACTAGTTATAATATGTAAACTCATAGACATGAAATATAAGTTACCAGGATATAGAATGAGGCTAAAGAATGGGGAGTGGTTGCTTATTATGAGCAGAATGTTCAGCTAGGGTGAACTTAAATGTTTGGAAATGGACAGAGGTGATTGTAGCAAGTTGTGAGAAAAACTAACAGTGCTGAATGGTGTGTGAAGGTGGTAGAAAGGGTAAGCTCAGAGTCATGTATGTCACCAGAAGGAAAGTTGGAGGTTAAAATATGGAAATATACAAAACAGTGAATCTTGTGGTTGACAATGTCTGTGATTAAATGTACAAATGTTAGAAATCTCTCTCATGAACTAGAACAAATGTATGATGCTGTAACTAGAAGTTAATAATAGAGGGGCATATAGGAAAAAAATATATACCTATTGCAAAACATATACTACAGTTAGTAGTAGTTTAACATTCTTTCATCAATGGTAACAAATGTACTATACCAAAACTATGAATCAATAATGGAGCAGGGGTGGTTAGGGGTATAGGAGGATTTGAGTTTCCTTTTTTTGTCTTTATTTTTTTTCTGGAGTAATGAAAATGTTCTAAAAATTGAAAAAAAATTAATTGTGGTGATGGATGCACAGCTGTATGATGGTACCATGGGCAATTGATTGTCCACTTTGGATCTTTGGATAATTGTATGGTATGTGAATAATCTCAATTAAAAAAAAAGCACATAAGCATCATCAGTAACACCCGTTCATTTAAAACTTGCTATGTTCAAGGTACAGTGCCAAATACTTCATATGAATCTCTCTCTTTTTAATAACGTCCCTATACAACAAGTATGATTATTATGCTATCTTCACAGAAAAAGAAAAAAACTTACAAAGGTTGAGCTGTTCACCCCAAATTAGGCAGCTATTAAGTGTCAGATCCAGTATTTGAACCCATCTGTAAGATTCCAGTGTCTATGTTCTAAACCCACTTCTGCCTCTTTCTAAGCCATTTTCTATAGAAACTGGAGAACAATTTCATTATACACATGAGAACGATCATTAAAATCACAAATGTAAGCAGCAAAAATATTTGTTTTCACACCTGGCAAGACAGTATTCTGTTTTCCATATGTAGCCTGAATGGACAGTAATTTCTCCCCATTTCAAAAATCAAAAATAACACACCCAGGAAAAAGTTTTCTCTGTGAAATTTGGCTTCCAGGCTTAGGAACAAAACTTCCATTTATTTGAATACTTCTATAGGTGCATAAAATATATTAGAAAGGAAATGCTCTTCTTAGAAGATGTAAAAATAGTACAAGCCAGACCTGTGTAAGGAAAAGAATAAAATGCTGCAGTTCTGGCCTCTGCTTTGAGCTTTGTCCTCCTTGCAACCTACACCCAGGCTGGGAAAAATGGACGAATGAATCTTGCCGTGGGTCTCAGAAGCAGACAAGAGAGTAAAGCAGAGAAGAATGATGTTTGGCTTCAAACACAGCATCTCTCAATATGCAGACAGTGCTTTTCTTTGGATGTCTGCTGGAATCTTTCACAAATGTAATCTCATCAATCCTCACAATAATCTTTGGAGGAAAAGAAATCTTGATACTTAGCTTCCTGCTTTGACGATGAAAGCATATTGGACAAGTGAGCCCAGGGAGCTGTGTGATTAAAGGGAGCTGTGTATAGGAGACAGGGCTGGAGACACATTCATGTCTCCACTCCTCTGCCAGCCCAGCTGCCCCAACAGCCACAGCTGTTTGCTAGACCATTGCCCAACTTCCTCCCTCTCCTCTGGACCCCAGCTGGGGCACTGAGCAAAGCAGTCACATCAACAAGAATTTATTTTTGGGTTTTGTATACGGTTTTTAAGGACCAGCTATGCATTCTATATCTAAATGATCTTTAATACACTATTCCTATAATAGTGATTGGGGAGAAATCTGGTTTAGCACCAACTGATTAGAGTAATACATGCAAATAACATTTATGGATTTTGATTCTGTGATAAAAAATTAAAACATCAATTGCCGTTGGTGACAAAATTGATGTATATCTCTTTTAAAAGATTTCAAAATGATCTCAGAAATTGATCTCAATTTAATGCCAGAATGATCATATGGTTAAGCTTTGCAGGGACCAAAGCATTTGTTTCTTTAAGTGGCAGCAGCTCTTAGGCAAGTGCTGGCTAATATCTTCCTGAAACAATAGACAGGCTCTTGGAGTGATGTCATCAGAGAAAAGTGAGCACATAAATTCTATGGAAATCTACACAAATCTCCATATTTGGTGTTTCTGAAGCCTCTGCTGGTAGGCATTTATTATTCAGGCAACACAGATATTGGCCAGGTAACGTTGTATGGATGACCCCCAAACACTGTTAAGGTTGGGGATCTGGACTCAGCTGCCTGAACTAAAGTACTATCACAACCACTTATAAGTTACTTGACCTTGGACAAGTCATTTAAGCTCCCTAAATCTCAGTTTCCTCATCTTTAAAATGGAAGTAATACTTCAAAGTATTTTATACTGTGTATCATCAGAGAAAATACACATGAAATATATTGTGTTGAGTAGTTGCTAGTTGTTATCACTACCTAATCAATTTTATCTTTCCTTATCAATAGTCTTAATAGGAGATTTTTATTTGTTAAATTCAATAAAATAAATAAAATTTTCTTCAATATTCTTTCTAGTAAAATGAAGACCACACTATATAGCACCCAAACCACTAGTAGGCAAATTAAAGTTAGACCCAATACTTTGGCATCATGAATTTGAAAGGTTAAAGGATGTGTTAGTGGGTAATACGGGAACTCCTGAATGATCCCCGACAATATTTTATTATAATTATTATTTTTTACAGTTATGTATTTTTTAACTCCACTGGTCACTCTCAGAAACTCAGCTTTCCTCTTTTGGTATAAAAGCAAGTTTCCCAGTTGCATTAAATACAATTTTGAACATCACATCAATACTAGGGTAATGGGAAAATGAAGAAATGAATATGCTTATAATCTTTAGTAGGTTATTTCTTATCCCAAAGGCATTTATCAGAGCAAAATAATTGTTTCCTATTTTCTGAACCAATAAATAAAAGAGTATTCCAAATATTTTCCATACAGAGTCAGAACTTTTATATCTAGATATTGGGAGAATCATATAGATATTTCATATTATATCATGAACTTCAATTTCATCAACTTCCTAGATTTTAAAAGAGCTAATTTTATTATGTTCAAATCCATCTTTCATTTTCTTATGCTGTAACAGTTTTATTCTATTATGCTTCACTTTATTTTTTAGGAACATACCTCATTACTTGTATTAGGCAATAAATTCCTTTAAAGAAAGCAACTGCACCTTATATCATTGATAATAAATTTTTTCTGGCTCCAAGAGAACTGTGAGATTGGATACCAATCTCACATTGGTACCAATGTGATTCCATTTTACAAAGAGTAAGATGAAGTGAAAAGTCTGATACTCGCTTGGAGGAATATTGCTCTTTACATGCTAGTTCTGTGAACTTGGGCTTGTCACTTCAAATCTCTGTATCTCAGTTTTCCTACCTGGAAAACAAGTGTGATGGTATCTACCCTGCCTATCTAAAGTCTATTGTAAGAATAAGATAATAAATAAATGTAAATAGTATTAAAGTTGGTTTAAAAACATTGCTGATTTGCTAACGGTGACATTTTTCTACTCAGCCATATTTTGTCCAATAATGAGGAGAAATAAAACTGCTTTGCTTTCTCACATAAGCTTCAGAATTTTTCACTCATTTGTTTTTTACGGTTCAAACTTTGCAGAAGATGGGCTTAACTCTTCTCTTGACAATGTGCAAATGTCATGTTTGAAACTTAATTTTGACTGGACACCTTCCTTCGTTGGCATGAAAACATCTAAATTTTAAAAACTAGGCCATCAAGAACTAGTTAATATTTTAGCTAGCAAATGTTACCTCTGATATACAATACTAGAAATGTGCCATTACCAATTTCACAATTAGTTAAAAAACGATAGGTGTACTTATGAGGCTTTCTGTATCTCAATAGTGTTATTACAGAGAAAACGTTGCATTGATGTCTTGTCGACATTGGGCATCAGATTTGGTTCCAGACTACTACGCTGATGTCATTTTGGAAAAGATATATAGTTAAAAAGGATAGACATATAAAAATATGGACATGTTGACATATAGTTATGTCTATGAAAACTCCAAACCCTACACCCTGTAAATAAAAAGGAATAAAAGGAAAATGACTTCCAATCTTTACCCAAGCATCCAATAAAATAGGTCTGAGTTTGAAAGTAGTTCAATTGCTAATGGTTCTTACTATGTTTATTCCTAGACAGTTTTATTTTGGCTGCTGAAAACATGAAAACAACTTTAACACTATTGGTATTTATCTTACTTTTTATTAACATTTCAGCAGTATTGAGGATCTGTAAATTTTACCAAACTATACAGTTGAATTTATTTTTGGAAAACTTTAATAAGTCAATCAGGAGTAGGGACCTAGGCAAATAACTGGGGACTGGTCTTAAAATTATTTTCCAGTTACAACTTTCAATACAATCAATTAAATTTAATCATTCCAAACTGCACTTTGATTTCTATAGTTAGTTGTGCATTTGTACTTGAAAGACTTTTTTATATTTGATGATTTTAAGACAGCAAGATAAATGGAAAACTTAACTATGATACACCAGGGAAATCTAGGGTGGAAAGAATCATTCATCACATTTCTTTACTTTTCAATCACTGGTTCATTTTTGCTTGGAAACCAGATATCCCAGCCTGCACTAGAAGTAGCTTGATAATCCAATCAAATCTAATCAATGCTGGGAATAGCTCAAATTACTTCATTCGATTTAATACCTAGTATTTCTTTTTAGCATCAAATTATAATGAGATCATAGCAATAATCTTAATATAATAATAAAAATATACACAATATATACATACTTCAATTTTCATGAAGAGAAATATTTGCATGTATACTACTTCCCTAGGCTAATACAGAAGGGAAAGTAGTTTCTGAAAAAATGGACCATTCTTATAAAATAAACTGCAAACTACAAGATCCAATTTCTATTATGCTTATTTTTGGGACATTTTTCTTAGGCATGTGATCTCCTCTGTGCCTCTGATTCTATAACCATCAAATAGACAGAACTCTCTATATATCTTATAAGATTCATTAACAAAAGTATTATTTTTATAAAAAGATATAGATGCCACATGTTAAATGTAAATACTACCATAGAAATTGTAATAAAATGAACACATTGAAATATCAAAAACATCAAAGATAATTTATTATTTTATTTATGACAAAAGAATTGTCAACCAAATCTTAATTTGGAAGAAAAGGGATTGATGAGAAGAAGGAAAAACATAAAAGTAAGTGGTAGATGATTTTCACTTTCCACATTATGAGAGATTCATTTCTGCTAGCTGTACCTAGATCACAGTCTAGAATATGCTGTTTCCTACAACTTTAATCCCATAAAATTAATATTAAAAAGTCAAATGATACATGATATATTATGCAAATAAAGCCATACAATTATACACATTTTAAATGGCCAAGTCAGTAAATGCTCATATGTATATTTTTGCCGAAAAAGCACTGGCAGGCCAAAGAAAAAAAAAGTTATGAGAAATCTGTTCCATGTGAGTTCTTATATTTTGGTTTATTTCAAGTAATGAAATTGATGTAAATTTTACTCCTGCCCATTCTTTTTGTTGCAAATCACTATTAATGAGAGTTTCCTCAAATAGTCACTTAGGTTCAAATGCATTTATCTCCCAATCCTGGGAAGGTGATACAATGAGTAATCTCTGATGATAGCCCTGAACTTCGTCTCTCCTGGCTCTTCAGTAGCATTCTCCATCCAGTTAGCCAGCTAGTGCTTATGCGTTCAACCTCAGCTAAACTGATCTAAAGGTGATTGAACCATCATCTGCCCTAACAGAGAATACAGATTTTCTACAAGATGTTTACAAACAGAGAGAAATATGTGCAGATGTGTCAGGCACTTTACTCATTCATTCATTTATTCAACAAGCAATTCTTGAGTTCAATTATTGAGTACTAGACTCTAGTACTTGAGAGTGTGGATGTCAAAATGAATAAATTTAAATCTCCTAAACAAGTTTGCTGTATAATAGATGTTGAAGTACCTAATAAATGGATCTTTTTTTTTAACTCTGAACTTCCTGTGATATTTCTTTCAGAAAGTATAAAACATAAGCATGAACTGGTTATACAAATAAGGCTCATAAAATTGTTTCTTTGGCAAGTAAGAATTCTACTCGAGATATGATCACTAAACTGTAGATACCATTGCAATGTGCGTTATTAACATTATTACTAAATGTTAACAAAGGTTAACTCTGTCTGTAAGATGTCACTCAAAGCAGAGTAGATATAAGTTCTCATTTTCGTTTGTGTATGTGTGTGTGTTTGTAAATGCTGTACAATGGGTGGAATTTCTCATTTCCTCTCCAGGGAAGCCAGTATAGACAATTATTACAGAAACCTCTGTGGATGGCTGCCCACACTCAGTTGCTCCCTTCTTTCTTTCTTTCCTTTTTTATTAACTTTATTTATCAAAAAATAAAAAAAACAACATTTCCAGATAAAACAAAGGAACAGGAAAAACGATTATGCTGATACAACTTCATTGCTTCCAATATGCTCCTACCATACAACAAAAAAATTAACAAGCCATAGTCATTCTTGAACATTCCCATATCATTAACATCACCCTCAATAGCTCATCTGTTCTTATTAGATTATCGTTCCCCCTTCACTAACTGCTATCTATCTCTAGGTCCCCTAGATTCTACAATAAGAGCCCACGTTAGTGGTAATATACAATGTCTCTCCTTTAGTGTCTGACTTATTTCACTCAACACTATGCCTTCAAGGTTCCCCTTTCTACAGAAATGATCCCTGATGCCTAATGGTGTCTGTGGGCCAGGAACATGCTCCCTGGTCAGAGCTGACTATCCCAGGGTGTAGACACCTGGCTCACGCTGGAGCACTCAGAATCTCTCTTCCAGGAATTTCAGATTTGAATTGAGAAGTTATTGTCAGTCAACCACTGTAAGTGGCCAGAAACTCCTACTGCTTACCCAATGATGTCACTTAGAACTTTCTTCCACTAAAAAAAAAAATAATAAAAAAGAAATACAGCCTTTTCCCGATAATGTTCTAATGTTTAAGTGGTTCAGAGTCAATATATATTGTCTGCAAGCACAAGAAATTTAACTGATAGAATAAATCAGATAACAGGGTGGGGGAAATGGGGGAACAAAATAAGAGTAACTATTCGCTGGTCCTGGGTTCATTACAGGTGATATTACCAAATGTAAGATGACAGTTACCTTTTTAAAGAGCCTAGCTGTTCATATAATATGAAAATGTTAACAAGACTGATGACATCAATAAAAAAGGAACAAGGTGCAAAGGTTCTCTTCTCTTATTTATTTACTTACTTACTTACTTACTTACTTTAGGGGAAAACTAGAAAGTCCAGTCTACTTGATTTAAGCCTCAAGTTAAAAAAAAAAAAAAAAAAAAAAAGCCAGTTTAATGATTTTTTTTAATTTAGGGATATTTTGGACTTGAAAATGTAGACTATTTGATAAAATAATCTCGCATACCTATACAAAGACCTTGTATAAATTTTACTTCAGAATTATTTAAGTAGTTAAAACACATCTGTGAAATCATGCCACATTTTGAGCCTTTTTAGGAGCAATAAACTAAGTGGTAGAGAAAACTAAACAGTATATATATAAATTAATGTGAGTCTAACTGTAGAAAAAAAGAATATTGTGAGACCATTGGCAGGAGGGAGATTGGGGATGGAGGGGGGAATTATCTCTTTATATATAAGGAAAAAGATCCAGGTCTTTATATCATCAAGTCTCTAACACCTCCTCTCTGTCTGCCATCATCTATAGGGAAAGAATAGAATTAGATTGGTTGGAAAGACTAACGTCTTCGCCGTAGGTACTGTGTGTAGGTGAGACAACTAGGTGTCTAATGATCTACTGAGAGATAAGGAACCCTGAGGTGTTTGATACTGAGGAAGAAGAAAATTTAGGACAAATTGCAGAAAAGGATTTTAAATCCAAGGTAGAATTCATGATAAGTCTAAAAAATTAAAGAGTAAAATATTTTTTCTGAGATTTATCAAGCTGCTCCTTATTTTTCAAAAAAAGCCTGCCCCAAGATAAGTATGCATCTGTTGTTCTGTTCAATGTTTATTGATATTTAGTTGCTTTTAGAGTACTTGTATTTTCATTGGCAGCATTCTTTATCATATAAACAAACTGTCCAAGAAGAAATTTCCTTAGAGTGTAACTGGCCTAATCTTTGTTAGAGGACATGGCAAACTGGAATATTCATTTTTTTTCATTTTTGTACTGGGTACAGGCATGAAGATTTCCTGGAGGACTTGTCTGGCTTCAGTTCCAATCTTGCTATGAACGGAAGCATTTCCATTAACCTGAAATTTCTCCATTTCTGCAAACAAGAGACTCCATTAAGTTAAAATGTTCATCCCTATGGTAAATCTACGTAACAAGATCTCTACTTCATTTCTTGATAAAATACTCTTTAACTGTGGGGAATTCACTTAACACCCCTGGGTATGTATTTGGAGGAATGAAGCAGGGCAAAGGGGAGCAAGAATAGCTGGAATGGTTGATCTCCAAGACTATTTCTAGTACCTGACATAATAGACACTCAGTAAAATTATGTTTCATCAAGAAATGGATCAATGAATGAATTAATATAAACATATTAGAAAAAGTTTTAACAAATCATCAAACTGACTTGAGCATAAGTCTTAATTCTTTAACATCTTGTTTTTACAAACTGTTTCTTTGGGGGTCAGTTCACTGTGGGCTTACTGGTCAGACTGGCTGCTCTGCCAACTCTTAACACCTACTGGCTCTGTGACTTTTGAAAAGTTACTTCTGGGTCCTGATTTTTTAATCAATAAAATGGACTTAATAGTTCCTGCATCATAGTGTTGTCATGAAGATTAAATGAAATAATACATGGAAAGTACTTAACACACTACCTAGCACCTAGAAAGCAGTCAGTAAGTGTTGGTTATTTATATTACACTCTGATATCAGCTCACTAAGTGAAAGATCAGCTCTTTGATCCAGATCCTGAGAGTGGCAGTTTACAAATAAATTGATTTCAAACATTACATACCATCAAAACTAAAGTATTTAGAAAATGTTTTCCTAAAATCATAATATTCAAAACTGTTTTCTTCATAAGGAAATGCAATATGATATGATCACACATTGTATTTTCTACCCAGTAAGTAATACTCAGACTTTTGGGCTTTAGAGGAGTAGCATTTTTCTTGCAGTGTTTTCCTGGTAACTACTGACAAACAGGAAATTGGCACACATGAAGACAGCCCATCCTGTGAGCACCTGGACCATAACGTACAGTCAAAGCATCAATTCAAAGCAGCAGAGAGATGCTTCAGTAATTATGAAATCTTCTGAAAGTGAAGTAGGCAATTAGTGGATTTTTAATCTTATTTTTTTTTTAATTTTCATGGGAAACTCAAGTGTATTCAATTCTTTCATTTGCAATTTTAGGGCTAATTAACAGGAATTGGTGGTGCTCTGCGTATTATAATGGCTTTTAGTTGTGGCTGGAAAACCAATACAGAATTATAAGTGAAATTAAATTCAATATGAAAACAGGCCATGCTGAAGAAGGGGTGAGAAGACATGCTGACAATTTAAATACTAGATAGTTACACACAATATATGTTATAGCTGATGGGACATTTATGAGATGGCATAACTAGGAAGCTGTTCATTGGGACAATTATTTATAGTGTGACTAACATTGCACTTTCATAGACTGAAATTATGACTGAGTTTGATTTTTTATATATTTTTTGGGAGTCTAGATGCTTGGAATCCAAAGATGAATAAAATATAGTCTATGTCTTTGATCTCACAATCTAGTAAAACAAAAACAAAAGGCAGATATATAATCCTTCTATGACCCCACATATTCTCAACCTCTACCGTGAATCTTCCCTTCACCTTTTGCTCTAGACTATCTCCCCATCGATGGTAACACTTTCTCTAGAGCCTTCTCAAGGGGTGGCTTCTTTCTGTCCTAAAAGTGCAATGTTTTGAATATAGAAAGTTGGGTCATTGTCTTTATTGCCACTTCCAGATATTCTCCTTCAACCTCCCTGAAAACACCCAGTTTTGAATTTTATGCCATCAAATTATACCACAACTACAGTAGCTCTAGACAACTGCCCCTCAATCCTTACAAATTTTAGCTCCTGGTTTCCAGTAAGTACCTTCAATGCTACTCCTGTCATAATTCTTGATGATAGCAGAATCTACAAAATCCTCCCAATACCTTGGCGTCTCATGATCTTGTTTGGTACCTTACCTCAGCCTTTCACTCCCAAGGTCACACTCTCCATAATCTCAGAATCCATTATCCTACTTTATGACTGTCATCTCTTATCCCAACTCACACTTTTAGTACCACAACAATTATTCAACCATTCTCAGACCAATAATTGATTGATTCCATTATTTTACTTTTGCCCTCAGGTCTCTCTGTATGTACTAGGCTTAAGTCCATGATCCATATTACAATCTTTCCCTTGCATTCATCCTCAACTGTGGTCACTCGCTTGGTTCATTTTACTTACTTTCTGGAAACTTATCTCTGAACATATCCAACTGCCTATTTACTCTGTACTTGTACAGCGGAACAAGAAGGGAGGAAGAAATGCTCTCTGCATCATCCTTTTCATCTCAGTCAGTGGCAACTCTCACTTTTCTTTTGGTCAGGCCAAAATATTCAGAGTTATCTTTGACTCCTATCTTTCTCTCATATCCCATATCCAATCCAATGACAAATCGTGTTGACACTGTATCTTTAAAACACATCAGAAACTAATAACTTCTTACCACTTGCACAGTTGCCACCCTGATCCAAAGCCACTGACATCTTCTCCAGGGATTATTGGATTCTCTGCTGTCTCCTTTGCCCCACTAGAGTCTATTTGCAACACATCATCTCTTAATACTCTCCCTCTTGCTCACTGCCTGTGAGCCATACCAATCAGTTTGTTATTCTAAGAATAAGCCAGGCACAAGCCAGGGCCTTTGCTCTGACTTTTTCCTTGGCCTGGACGGCCCTTCCTCCAGATAGCCATGGATCACACCCTCTGGCTGGTAATTACATTAGTGTAATATAGTGAGTGGGACCCAATATAAACTGTTCAAAGAAAAGATGGCAAAGACATGGGATGTTCAATTCAGCTAGGATGAATGAAAGTAAAGCCCAAAGAACCAAACATAGAATGAGTGGTCATCCAAAAATAATTCAGGGAAAAGAGTCTTGTCATACTCTTGTAGGCATCTCTCTCATTAGCAGGTATATCCTTATAGGTGGAGATGGATCCATGGGGTTTCACAGGCTGATCTTGATCTTACTTCAAACTTGAATCACTCAACTTTCCAACTTAATATATCATATGCTCCAAAAAAAAATTCTAATAATTTGGATTTCCATGCAGCTTGTCTATTGATTTAGAATGCATTAGTCACATACATATCAATGTCTCTCTGCTAAGTATTCTTTGTATTCATTGTTAAAATTAGTCAGTAAGCTAAATTATAATTAAAATTTTTACATGCATATAATTTAGCTCCCTAGGTACATGTCTATAGGCAAAGGATGTACTGATCATTGATGTAAAAGTGTTGGACTTGACATTTTATATATTATTTTAAATTAATCAATTGACATTTTGGCATCACCCTCACTGAATTTTATTTTGCCCCAAGCAAAGATTCCTCATCAATGTTTTGAAATAACATTGATGTCACTTGACATAAAATGGCCTGGCCATGATAAGTACCAAGGTAAAATCTCCTTTCTAGGGTGCTGGGTGTGCAGTTGCCTATCGATGCCTTTTGCCTCACCAGCTTCAGTCACATCTTTCCATTTCAAAATGACAATGAATGTGAGGGTAATCTCAAGGAGTTTTTACAATGATCTTGAGATGTCAGGCTGCCACATATTCTATTGAATTCTTGGTTTGTTCCAGCAGAAAATAATCACACAGCAAAATGACACTTTCACATAATGCATTTGGTCTTAGGAATGGTGCCCGAATATTTTTGCATGGAAGATGTCAGGGTTGAGGAGGAACACAAATCATTCCAAATTTTACACCTAGGAATAATAATTATTTCATCTAATTACTCGAAGACATTAGTTTCCTTTCATTCTCCCTCCTAATTGTGCACTTTGAACAACTCTAACATTTCTAAATGAAAATTTATAGCACACAATGCCTATTTTTCTATAAATGTTCAATATTTGTGATTTTGTTAACACAGCTATTTGAAAAATTGGAAGAGAGAACAAAATTTCATTGCCTCAAAGAATCATTAAATTAGCAAATATTTGAATGCCCACTGTGTGCAAACCATTCTACTACTCTTGTAAAGGATATGATGCAATTTCTCAAATGGTCTCTGTGCTCCGTGGTAGGAGTCAGTATGTGCTTGGGAGCAGTAACTAATGCAACAGAACTGAAAGCACATTGAAGAGATCCTAACATAATATAAAGCAGCCTGAACAAAGATGCTGTTCAGAATTAGGAAAACTGTGGGCCCTGAACCAATGTGACAATGCCTTTGAGAACAAGATATTTCTGGTGTGTAAGCTGGAATCTCACCACACTGGAAAAGTCAGTGAATGGCTGTGACATTAGACAATTAAACGTCATGTTAACAAATTGGACCAACATGTTAACAAATTGGACCAAAAGTCAAAGTAGAAATACGTTTTTTTTTCTGATCCTTTTATGCCGTGGTGAAACAGTAATAATATCTTGGGCAAGTCACTTAACCAACTTTTTTGAATTATGAAGTTAATTAGTAGGGTTCCCTGGGACAGTCACTGGTAGTCTATGATCTCCACTAATGTTTTAATTTTCCAGCTGCTAAAACAAATGCCATATGTTGGGTTGGCTTAAACAATGGGAATTTATTGGCCCATGGTTTCAAGGCTAGAAGGCTTACTTCCTCCCAGGTAGTTATTTTCACGCTGGCCAGCAATCTTTGGGGTCCTTTGGCTTTTCTGTCACAGGGTGATTTCTCCTTTCTCTTCTGAGTCCCACTGACTTCCAGCTTTTGATTGCTCCCCATAGTGTCTCCCTCTCCATCTGAACTTCATTATGCTTATGAAGGACTCCAGTAATATGTTTTAAAGCCCAACTTGATTCAGTCAGGCCACACCTTAGCTGAAGTAACATCTTCAGGAGATCCTATTTACAGTGGGTACACACCCTCAGGACCAGGGGTTGGGATCTGAGCATGCCTTTTGTGGGGACATGATTGAATTCCCCAAAAACCAGTTTCTCAGATGCACCAAGGAAAAGAAACTGCCCCAGGGAATAGAAAACTATCTCCTAAAGGAAAGAACTTAGTATATTCCACAGGACCATCAGCAAACAACCTCATTTTAGATGAAGTGACTTAAAATTCCAGTAATCAGAAATTTCTGAGGAAGGAAACAGATGAAGGGCCACTGACCTACAAGTCTTGTTTTTTATTAGCATTAGGTGGAGGTTAAGGGTTACCGCTAATTCTTCAGCGAATATTTGAACATTGTTAAGAGAGGACTTTACAAGCCAGTTTTAAATGTCAAAGTTTTAATTAACTAGCAACAGTGTTTTTCTTCCTTCGAAGCAGGATTTATTTTTTCAAAATAATGATCACTAAGTTCATGTTTTAAAGGCAAAATCCAAATGACTGTTACAAAATAACAGATTCTTAAATAAATTCAATTGTTCTGAGGTATTTGCATCTGTTGACTCAGTAGTAACAAAATAATGGACTTCTTCCAGATGAATGAGTTACAAAAAGCATGCTCTATTCACAGAATATGCAGGAAATCACTGCACACAGAGTAAAAAAAGAAGAATAAGAAACTCCTGGTACAAACTAATACAAGTAAAATAGAAACCATACATGGAAACCTGACTGTTTACAATAAAAATATTTCCCTTAGGCAGCTACTCAGAGAGTCACTTCTCTAAACTTAACACCAAACCAGCACCAGAAGAAAGCAAAAGACAATGTTTCATATGTAGCACAATTAACTGGTAACCTACCCAGCTTTTCCCTTTTTCATGACAAATGACTGTGTTTGAACTTAACTTTCTAGATCCTGCAAATCATCTGGGAGAATTCTGGGAACAGCCCTTGTCCTTGGGAACCCTCAGATTTGGCTCTGGATGAGGATACAGACATGTGCAGATTTAAACATAGTATATCCGTTATGCAAAATGTGAAGTCAATGAATAACAGACAAGATTTTCATCTGTTTTCCAAGCTAAGTGAAATTTTTGCTGTATTTTTTAAATTCCTAACGTGTCACAGAAGTAGGCTTGCTTCTGAAACTTGCCTAGAGCAAGTAAAAACCATTTCAAAACCACGTCCCTTATTCCAAACATGAAATGGATGGTCAATGAAGAATTGGAACAATAAATAAACTTCATCTCCAGTCCTGGCTCAGCCACTGTACAATTTTGTGCAAATGTCTTAACCTCTGTCATCCTCAGTTTCTCCATGTAAAGCGGACCTTCTACCTATGTGATAGCTCTATGTTAGGGACAGGAAAGAGTATGTGTAAAACACCTGGCACATTTATGACATGCAATGACGTTCTGGTTTGCTAAAGCTGCCAGAATGCAATATACCAGAGATGGGTTGGCTTTTATATGTTGGTTTTGCATGCATCACACAGGGATCCCAACCATCAGACAAAAGGACTTTCCACAAATCCTTTCTGGGTAACTCCATCTCCAAGCCTGTCATATTTTTTTTTGCGAGATCTCTATGAATGGCACCACCGCCAGCTTGGACTAAAAGGGACAGAAAATGGACAGATTGAAGAAAAAATGACTTCAAAGGCAGAACCATGGAAGCTAAGGTCTGGAGCCAAGAAATCTCAGGACAGGGGAGCGGACCCACCAAGGCACTTGGAGAGGGTGAGTTTGCCCCAGAGTTTGCAGAGGGTGGGCCTTTGACCCCATTGCTCAGGAAGAGTGTTACCAACCCAGGGCTCTCAGATGCCTGGAGAATTGAGGGGAGCTTGGCTGCCCTGCTGTTCGGGAAGAGTGCTGCCATGCCAGGCCTCAGAGAGAGTGGAACACATTCACTGGGGAATGAGGAGAGCCTGGCCACCACCCTACTCTTCTATGGAGACGGGACCTGGGGCCTGGAGATGCCAGAGAGTCGGACTGCCCAGATACTTGATGGTGAAGTCAAGAACATGGTGGTCTCCCGAGTGCTTGGAGCTGTTGGCGCTCTCACCTTAGAGTTTGGAGAGCACAGGGTCACTATGCAAGCCCTTGGAAAGGGTGGGGCTGCTGCTTTCTCAAGTCCTGAGGATAAAATGTTTTTCTGGTAAATGACTCTCAGCCTTTGAACTCTATTGGAGTTTGCCCTGCAGATTTTCAGAACTGCTTGGGACTTTAGACCCCTGTTTTCCTTCTGATTTCTTCCTATAGAGATGGGAACATTTATCCCATGATTGTTTATCCTTTGTATATTGGGAGCAGTTATTGTTCTGAGTTTCACAGGTCCACAGCCAGAGGAGAATTTTGCCTTAGGATAGACCATACCTGTTACTGATTTTGATGAGACTTTGTACTTAATACAGTTACTGAAATGATATAAGTTTTTGTGATAGTGTGATGGAATGAATGTATTTTGCATAGGAAAAAAACACACCTTTTTGGGGGGTTCAGAGAGCAGAATGTGGTAGTTTGAAGTTATTATGTATCCCAGAAAAGGCCATGTTCTTTTAACCCATTCTTGTAGGTGCAGATATATTGTCAGTGGGACTTTTTGATTAGGTTGTTTCAACTGAGATGCGATGCACCCAATTAAAGGGCGGGTTTAAACCTTTCTACGGAAGTCCTTTATGAGCACAGAAAGGACAGAGAGAGCCCAGAGAACTCAGAGAGAGAAAGCTCCTGGAGGAACTGACTGAGGGAGCCACTGGAACCAGAAGAAGAAAGCAACAAGACCCAGGAGTGAAGGACCAGCAGGTGCCGGCCATGTGCTTTGCTAGATGACAAAGGAACCCTGGATGCTAGCGATCTGTCTTCAGAGAAGGTATTGACTGGTTGATGTCTTAATTGGGACATTTTTATGGCTTTAGAACTGTAAATTTGTAAGGTAATAAACCCCCATTGCAGAAGCCAACCCATTTCTGGTATATTGCATTCCAGCAGCTTTAGCAAACTGAAGCAGATTTTGGTACCAAGAAGTGGGGTGCTGCGATTTGCAAATAACAAAAATGCTGGAATGGCTTTATAAATGGATAAGGGGAAGATTCTGGAAGAATTGTGAGATGCTTGATAGAAAAGGCCTAGACTGCCTTGAAAACACCGTTGGTAGAAATATACTAAAGGTACTTCTGATGAGGCTTTAGACAGAAATGATGAATGTGTCATTGCAAAATGAAAGAAAGGAGATCCTTGTTTTAAAGTGACAGAGAATTTGGCAAAATTGAGTCCTGATGTCAGACAGAAGGCAGAATTTGAAAATAATAGGCTTGGATATCTAGCTGAGGAAATTCCCAGACTGAATGTGGAAATGCAGCCTGGTTTCTCCTTGTAGTGAGAGAAAAAGGATAAGCTGAGAATTGAACTCTTGGGTACAAAGAAACCATAAATTGACAGTTTGGAAAATTCTGGGCTTCCAGAAAGTGAGACCCCAAAGGCTAGTGCATCATGTGAAGATTTAACCAAATATGGAAGAACCAGCCAGCCATTTCAGTGCAAGACTGGCACTGTACAATTTTGTGCAAATTTCTTAACCTCTGTCATCCTCAGTTTCTCCATGCAAAATGGACCTTCTACTTATGTGACAGCTCTACCGTGGGGTCACATCTCAATTAAAACAACCTAATCAAAAGTCTCATCCACAACAGATTTGCACCACAAGAATGGATTAAAAGTCATGGCCTTTTCTGGGCTACATAACAGCTTCAACTACCACACATGGGTACCTAAAAATGTTGCTAATAACATTAATAGAGCAGCAATATTTATCAGCTTTTGAAAAATGATGTAAACACTTTCTTCAGTGCAAATGACAAGTCAGTTGTATCCTATGTCTTTTTTTTTTTTTTTGGCGTATCCAAATGTTCATTTGTTCAGTCTCCTGTGACTCCTCTTTAGAGTCAAAATAGGGAGGAAAACTTGGTCAATAAGAGTGATTTCTTCCATAGTCATCTTTAGAGGACTTTACTGTTAGAAACCTCCTGGTCAATACTCCCTTCCCTAATAATCACTCAATCTCTGGGAACTGAAAATGCTAATTTTACAAAAAGAATGAACACCGTCTTCAGGTATTTAACATCTGTCATTTAACAACAACAATGATGGATTCTCAAGAGAAATAAAGATAGAAATTTAAGGGAAAAAAGGAAGAAAAGTGATAGAAAACTTCTATACCAATGCATGTTTGAGAATTCACAACAATTAATAAATCAGATGAAGACCATCTTAGTAGAGTAGGAATTGCACTATTGAACACTTCCAAGTTTTAGAAATGAAAGTTGAGTTTCAAAGATTACCTTAAAACTCGTATAGCCAATATATTTAGGCTAAGAGTCCTTCTTTGTTTCTTCATTTTCAGCTCCTTTTCACCCAAAAATCAAATAGCTAGTGAGATTCAAAGCATAGACATGTATTCACAAAATTATTGCTTAGATTATTTGAATAATAGGGAAGATCTTAAAAATGTATGATTAATTTCAAAAACATAAGAAAATAAATTTAAAAATAAGAAAACAAGATAGCCATTTAATGACGGAGACCAAATTATATTATTGAATTTTAAAAGAAAAGATTTTGAAATGCAAAAAAGAAAAGAATGCTGGAGGAAGCCATAGTCAACAAATCCAGGAGCTCTTTGTTAACCATGGGATGCAAAATTATTTAAAATTATTATTAATTTTTTTATTTTAATTTTTATTTGGGCACTGACTTTTATGTGAAAAATAATCTGTATTTTCTCTACATGTTTTTAAAAAATAAATTGGATAGGCAGAGACGAGTTAATATAGACCTTAAAACTGCAGTTATTATTTATTTTAGTCTGATACATAGGGAATTTAAATAAATTATTCACTGAAAAAAACTCTTAAGCTCTGAAATATAAGCAAGTGAATAAGATAAATATAATATGTGTTAACTTCTAGACCTAATATTTAGAAATTGAGTTTCCAATTTGCAGAAAGAGGGGTTTCTTAGAAATTACTTGCATTTAAATTATTTTTTATTTTTTAGTGTAGCTCATACTCTAGATTTCATTAACCAACATGCATGATTTTAAAGTTAGAACACATTGCACTATTTTTTTTATTCGCTTTAGGACATTCTTCTCCCTTACAAGTTCCATATAGCATGTATATTCATTCTCTGATGTGAATGAAATTAATTTTGAGTTGATAGGTGTTTGGAAAATTCTATGATACCAACTGAAAAACTTGGTAACATTTTGGGGTAACCCTAAAATAGAAAATAAATTTGTAATTTAAGGGGTGGCTGATGAATCCATGTCTTAATCCCCGGAACTTGTGAATGTAATCTTATTTGGAAAAAGGGTCTTTGAAAATGTAATTAAGTTCAGGGTATTGAGATGAGACCATCCTGGATTATCTGGGTGGGTCCTAAATCCAATGGCAAGAGTCTTTTAAGAGACACACTGTGGAGAACAGACACAGGCACAGAGAGGAAAAAGTGATGTGACCATGAAGCAGAGAAATGTGGTCATAAGCCAAGGAAGCTGGCAACCCACAGACGCTGGAAGAGGCAAAGAAATGGTCTCTCCCCTGGAGCCTTCACAGGGAGGTCAGCCCTGCCAATACTTGGATTTCAGACTTCTGGCCTACAGAACTATAAGAGAATACAATTTTTGTTGTTTTAAGCCACCCAGTATGAGTAATGTGTTACGATAGCCACAAGAAACTAATATAGCAGCTACAAATAGAAAATTAGTATTTACCTCATACAGAAAATTACTTTAAACAATCAATCTAAACTTCTTCTCTATTATTCTCTATTAATTTTATGACATTATGATTGATTTTTGTCATTTGGTATCTATTTTTCATATACACATATCTAAAACATAATCAATGAAATATTTTGAGAGCAATGAGCACCTTGCATCTAGAATTAATAATAAAAGTAATATGATCAACAAACACAGATTGTTATTTATAGTAACAATATGGAAAAAACAGCAAAAAAAAAAACCAAAACAAAACTGGTATGTCTGAAGCAATTAGAAATTGAGGGCTTCATCATGAGCCATTGCAGTGGTAGTGGAAAAGAAGGGATATATAAAGGAGCTATATTAAAGGAAGATTCACTAAGCTTTAGTTGCCTGCTGAAGGAAGGAAAGGAAGAGAAACAATGGATCAAAAATAATTAAACCTTCTGGATTGGGTGATGAGGAAAACAAAGGCACATCTGACAAGGAAGCTGAGGACAGGTGTGCATCTATCCACATATGTTGACATAGGCAGATTAAGGGGAGGTTTGAGAAGAGGAAGGAGAAACAGGTAAGAAGAAAAGTAAACCTGAGTAGAAATGATGAGGACTTAAGTCTAGAGCATGTTGAATTTGAAGGGCTGGATAAACATCTTGGTATAAATGTTTGCATCAATAGCATTGCATTACTGCTGAAGAAGACACAAAGAGATACCAGGCCAAGAATTATAGACAATTTTATCATTAGTCTTTTAATATTTAGGGTTAAAGGCATTGTTCTTCAACAGATATACATGCTGAATGTGACTTTTAGTACCAGCTATGAAAATGCCAAAAATAGTAATGGTATTTTTGAGCTATGCTATTAATGACAAATGCTAGTAATATGGAATTATTTATAATACTTTTCTCCTAAAATCAGCATGCTGAATTTTCTGTAGTTGTACACTGAGCCATCCACAGGAAAGAAACACATTTTACTTTCAGAAAACAATGTTACCTCTAAGACCAATTATTATTTAATTACATGTTTGCTGATGGTAATTGGGGAAATAAATTAGTACTAATTAACCACATATAATGTCAGAATCAGAAGTGTTTTTTTTACAGACACCTTCAGAAATAATCTCATTTGTATATAGTCTCCATGCTTAAGCTCCTCCATAATTTCAGGTGGTTTCCGTTAAGGGAAACACAAGCAAGCATTGTTCTATGTGCTTTCCATGATTCAACTAATGTGGTCATCTCAGCAACCCTATCAAGCAGATATTATTATTATTACTCCTGTTCATATATGAGGAATTTAAGAACAATAAGAATCTTACTCAAGGCCACACATCTAGTAAATGCCTGAGCCAGGATTTATCCATGATCCAAATTACTAAGGAATATTATTCTATATACTGTTTGTCATTAAAAAAAGGCTTATATTCACTTTAGGAGCATGTGATAGGTGTAGAAGACTTAGTTTCTTTTTTACTGAAGTGGAAACAAGCTGCAAAACAAAAAGATCCATCTATCCTTGTCTTTGACTAAGATCAGTGAAGATTCATCTTTTGTTCATTTTGAAATTCTTTTTCTTAAATATTCAAAACTATACTTAACAGCCCACAAAGCTATAACCCAACTCTATCAGAGCTCTTCAAACACAAGGTAAAAAATAAAGTCCTAAAGATAGGAACCACAATAAACAGAAGGTTATCACTTTAACAAAGGGCAGCATATTTTAAATTGAAGGGAACACTAAGCTGTCAAATGGATTGGGCTCAGGTTTTGCTTTGTTTTGTTTTGTTTTTTTAACTTTTATTTCTGATGAACCAGAACTTTCTTTAACCAGCTGAGTCAGACAGTTGTTTAAGTGCCAAATCGATGCCATCAGATATTTTCTGGGTCAATGAATTGTATCCAACTCAGAGAAGTTAGGATGCATGAAAAACGACAGTATGAGGTTTCCAAAGCATGTCAGGCAGACCTCACTCCTCAGACAGAACATTATAGGCATTCTCCTTTTCCACCAAAGAGAATCTTCACCAGCACCAAATTCTAGGCAACATTAATACTTAGGAACTCAAAAAGGAAGGTTTCCTTAACCATCAATTCTCATCCCCTTTCCAAATCCTTCTGTCAGCATTGTTTTATCATATGTGTTTCCTTGGTGGTGGGGACCAGGTTCCTTAATGACAGCTCTGCAGAGAGAGGGACAAAGGTGCCACTGCCACCGCCCTGCCTGGACTCAGACATGGAATACATCATCTCGTCAAAATGCCCAGGCCTCACTGGCACCCCGCCTGGAAAAATGCGTCCACTCCCACCACAGTGCTCTGGCTGCTGCTGCAGCCGCACTACCACTCTCCTATTCAAAATACACTCTGGGGTGTGGAGAGGATATACAGATAAAAAGGGTACCTGTGTCTTCTCATTTTCTGCCCCTAAAGATATCACTAGATTCCATGAGAATAATTAAGACAGCTCATCTAAGGGCGAGCTAAAGAAACTCTCAAATATTTCATCAGTACCAAAAACGTCAAGGATTAGCATGTTTTCCAGTTGTCCTAACTCTGGTTTCTAAATCTGTTCATGAAAACTTCAGCTCCCAAGGAAAAAAATCTATACTCTGTAGTATTAACAGATATATTTAGACATTATAGCCACATATGTTAAACTATAGATTGGAAACAAAGATCATATCTTTATTACACGTTTGCAGACTCTCACATCCATAGCTAAAAATAATCATTTTTACAAGGGGCAAATTCTGAGACCTACTGGATGAGAAGAGGGCATGTCAAAAATACAGAATTATTTGTCAGATAATATTATGCAACTCACATTCAAAACAATCACTGAGAATTGGCTTAAGATGGGAGACAGAGAGCAAGCCATACTTCCCTTTCTCATCATAAATCCCTACAAATATTAGACTATTGAATCTCACATGCACACACACTCTAAACAGGGTGAAGAGGTGATGATACCAGATTGGAGTAGCCGGGGTAGTCTTGTAACACCCTCCAGACTCCCCCATCCCACCCCCTCCAAAACACATTTATACCAGGGAATAAGTAGGAGATATCCTGCTCTCCCACTCCTATAACTACAATCCACTGGCCCCACTGGAGCAGAATGTACACAGATGACTTACTGCATTCAGTAAGATCAGAAAGCTCCCAAACCTAGAAGACAAACTATTAGGATACTCCACTCAGCAGCACAGCCTAACTTCTCACACACTCACTGGACTCTGGTTGTAATAAAAAGTTTTGATATCACATAATATTACAAGCTAATATTTATTAATACTAAAACATTTCAGTATTCTCATAATATTAATCATACTTATTGAGTGATAGTTATATATATGTGGTACATTGCCTTCCAAAAGCTTTGTAGGAATTACATACTTAATTCTCAGAAAAACCCTTTGAGATAGGAACTTTATTTTATATGTGAGGGAACTGAGGCATAGAAATGTGAAGCAATCAATCACATTCAGCATAGGCAATAATAATAGAATGTGGCCAGCGGCAGCACTGTGTAGATCAGTGATTTCATACTATGCAGCTGGGCTCTGGAACTCATACTCCTAACACTTTATTCTGTCTTGAGCTCATAAAGGAGTCTCAATTACAAAGATGAACACAGAGATTTGAGGAAAGCCATCACCATGAAAAACAAGTAATAAATATTAATATATACAGAAACAAAGTTAACAGAAGAAGCTGCTCAAGAACTTAGATCAAGTATAATCAATATAATCGGGGTAATAGGAGTCGTAACATCTGTAACAAAGAATCAAATAGCTTTCAGAGAAATGACAAAAATGATCACTGATATATAAATCTCAGTAGATGAAATAAACAAGAAAATGGGCACAGCTGAAGAACAATTAGAAGAACAAGTCAAGGAATTCTCCCAAAAGCAGTTAGGCAAAAAATACTTAAAAATACAGAGATATAAAGCATAAAGGGTGTGGAGAACTGATTCCAATATTTGACAATAGGTGTCCCAGAAACAGAGAATGAAAGAATAATGCAAGAGATCATGTAAAACAATAATTAAACAAAATGTCTTAAAATGGAGGGTCTCAGATTTAGATGCCCCAATGATGCTGGTTAGAATGACACATCATGACTCCTCATGATAAACTTTCAGACCTACCAGACATTAATATTTCACAGCTCTTGGTCACTAATATAACTAAAATTTCATAATCTAAAATCAAGCTCACCTCCTATTCTAAACAGAAACTTTTATTTAACTTCCTTATTTCTATCATCAGTATCAATGCTCCCAGTTCTCCAAACTTCAGATCCAATTTTGTCCTTATCTTTTTCCCTTTTCTGATTATACTCTTCCTTTTTATTCTACTTTGGCTCTTCCAGTTACCAGGAACAAAGACTCACTCAGGCCCTCATGGGGTAAGGAGCAGAGGAGTCACTTTAAAAACATGAGAAGTGATAAAGGAGATGGAATCGTATGGTAATTCATAATCAGACACCATAAACTCTGACCTCACATTTAGGAACTGGAGGATTGTTCTGGAACTGAGGCAATGTCTGTAGATCTGAGAATCAGAAACATGAGGAATGAGCATCACTATGAAAGATTCAGTTCTGCTCTATGGATTCCTTCTCCAGAGCAGCCTACAAGGGCTTGCAGCCTCCAATTCACTAACTCTTGCCTTCTGTTCTACATAGCTTATCCTTAATTATAGTTCTTATTTCCTTTTAACTTTGAATTGCTGTGGCCCATTTTGGTCCTGACTTTGTTTCTGCCCTCAAATTGTCTGCACTATCTATTTGTTACTTAAAATCTATACCATTCTAGTTTTGGTTGTATTTTCTTAGTCTTGTGATTCTTTTCTCCTTTATGAGACTAAGTTGATAAGGAGTAGCTAATTTTCCTTTTACAACAAACTTTCATAATTGCCAGTTTAGTGGAAATGTCCCTTTATGGGGTTACATAACTGTTGAATTGGGTCTAATCTTCAGGGTACTGCCTTCCTCTGAGCTTGTATTAACCATTGTACAACTGGCTCAAGAGCTAATCATGTGTTCGCTGCCCAAAGTACATCCTGTTTGCTGTCTTTCATAATTATTAAATTTTCCTATTGTTTACTTAGCATGGTTTATAGCTTTTTGTTTTTTCTAGGCAATCTTTTCTAGTACTGGAGCCTTTTCCAGTACTTCAAGTTATATGTTTATTGATTTGAATCCATTTTTCTCAGTCTAACCTAGCATTGAGAAAATTTAAGTGCTTCAGCCTTTCCATTTTAAATTGGGGCAGAAAGGGACAATCAAAGCCTGTGGACATTAGCCAACTGCAATATTTAAATAGGATTCAGATGCAGAAAGCCATGGCTAAAAACACAAGCTCCATTAGAAGATTATACACATACACGTGTGCACACATGAATTCCTGAGTCTGGTTTCAGCACCTCTTGGTTAAACAGAGGTTTTCCCACTGACTAAAATCCCTGCTTATTTTCTCTCAGAATTGATATGGACCCCATAAAGTAAAACTTTATTATTGACAATGAGCTACTATAACCAGCTCTGGGGCAACCATGCTTTGTTACAAAATAAGTTTTAGCAAAATTTTTATTAATATTAGTTCCAAAAGGAAAATATCCACAATTGCTATTACAGTTAATAGATTGAGGCATCGGGTTCACAACTCATCCTTCCACTTTCTCTGGAAACTGTACTCCCAGCGTGGGGCGAACGCACAGGAGTCACGCTGGCACTATGTACCTGCCCACTCCCTCTCACAGTCAGATTATTAATGGACTCTTGAGCTAACTTGGCTAATCAGATTTATCTCTCCCTGCAATAAGTGATTTGGGGGAAAGGAGTCTGGCATCTGTCTATGGGGCTACACAATGCAGAGAGGAGCTGTGGGAGGGACCATCTACGGCAGTGTGTACTGAGACTCTGAGGAAGCTCATTTGGAGACAGAGAGAAAAAAATAATGCAGGTACATCTAGGGAAGCAGAGAGAACACAAAGACTAGTTCTTGGCTCACTTTATAACACATTCCACTTTTGTATTCAGGTGAGTCATTTTTTAAGGATCTTAATGCACACAGCTGTCATCAACAAATCTCCCCCAAACTTGGTCTGTCTCTTCAGTGCACTGTGTCTATTTATCAGGCTGCCTGTCATCTCCAATGGCTACTGTAATTCCACTTCAGGTTTACAAGCTGATTCACAATTCTACCATAACTCACTTTTCTCCCCTTATCTTCTCCAGAATACTGCATCAGTTCTGAGTTTCGTTTGTCCTGTTCTTGGTTCCCTGAATATGCTTAAAATATTATCTCCATGTTTTGCCCATAAGATTGTCCCTTTCTTCAAATGCCAAACTATTATTTTATGCCTAATTCTGACTTATCACTCCAGGTGATAAGAGACCATCGCTGCTCCATCTCCAAGGTAATAATGACATTCTGAAGTAGTTTTTTAGATTGTTCTTTTGTGTCTCATTATATACACCCATGCAATGTCAGTATTCTTCCCTGGGGCATACTAACTTGGTTAAATTATGAGCACTGTGGGCTCATTGTGGGCACAAAAATCAGTGGGCTCAGCAAGTAAGACACGTTCTCTTTCTTCTCAAAAGACACTCTTTCTGGAATTAGGTAAATGAAGAGTCAAACTTTAGTAGGAGCCTGCAGAGAGAGATATAAAACTTTTGTCTCACTTTAAAAAGTTTTTCTAATATTCATATAACAAACTTATTCTTTGGGATGACTTTCAATTATGTTCTTTGTATTTTATTTACAGAAGGAACATAGGAATATATGCCTACTCTAAAAACAAATCCAAACAACATAGAATTACAGCAGATAAAATAAGAAAGTAAATCTCAGCCCCATCCCCATCCACTCTTCTCCGACAGGGTGACCACTGCTAAGAGTTTGATATATGTTCTCCCATATTTTTTACTAAAGATTTTTATCCTGTGTGTTTCTTAACAAAAAGAAAATCACACTTTATATAGTATTCTATGATTAACTTTTTTCTGTTAAGAATATATTTTGTTTAGCTTTCTACGGAACAACATATAAATTGAACATATTCTATGCAACAGTTGCTAAATGGTCTAAAGATGGACGCATACTAATTAAGTTAACCATTAACTTATTGGTGGATAATATGTTGTTTTGCAGCAATCCTAAGGTGGATAAAGATAAATGAATTAGTAGTTGAGGTTGTTGGCAATACCACTGGTTGGTTTTCCTCAAACCTTAATGAGTCTTGCTTGCCAATCTGTATCAGAAGATAAGTGTTTATTTTTGAATCTGAGTGCATTTAAATAGGCTGAGCAAGAATTCTCATTCCCCTGCACAGTGAAATGTTCTGAACTAGAATTCAAACCCAATTGTGTGGGACTCTAATGCCCACATTTCTTTTATTTCATCAGGTTTCTAGTTGTGCCAGTTTGTATGTATTGTGTCCCCCAGAAAAAGCCATGTTCTTTGGTGCAGTCTTGTGGGGGCAGACATATTGGTGTTTATTAGGTTGGAACGTTTGGACTGGGTTGTTTCCATGGAGATGAGCTCCACCCAACTGTGGGTGATAACTCTGATTTGATAATTTCCACGGAGGCATGGCCCTGCCCATTCAGCATGGGCCTTGACTGGTTTACTAGAGCAATATATAAGCTCAGACAGAAGGAGCGAGCTTGCTGCAGCCAAGAGGGACACTTTGAAGAATGCACGGAAGCTGAGAGAGGAGCTGGAGCTGACACAGACATTTTGAAGACGGCTGTTGGAAGCTGATGCAGACATTTTGGAGAACGCCATTTTGGAACGCAACCTGGGAGCAAGCAGATGCCAGCCATATGCCTTCCCAGCTAACAGAGGTTTTCTGGATGCCATTGGCCATCCTCCTGTGAAGGTACCCGATTGTTGATGCATTACCTTGGACACTTTATTGTCTTAAGACTGTAACTGTGTAACCAAATAAATCCCTTTTATAAAAGCCAATCCATTTCTGGTGTTTTGCATTCCAGCAACATTAGCAAACTGGAAGACTACTTTTAAAACATTATTTACTATTCCTAAATGTTAGTGCTCATTAAATCTTCATAAAGGGTACATTTGTGTATAAAACTAATTGTTGTTGTGTAATATTTATTAAAAAAGTATTTGTTTAGAAATTGTTGGCATTTTAAAGAAAACAGTTCATCAAATCAAGATTTCACAATACAACAACAAATTTGTCTTATTTGTGTAGACAGCACTACTCCTTTCTCTAGTTGGCAGGTGGTGTCATTTACAAATGCCCCCTTTTAACTATAATATACCTCTTGAAGTTATCCACAAATGAAACCAACTTATTTTTCAAGCAAGAAAGTATAACAAATGGAAGCTAATTTGAATTGCTCTCACAAATCTTTAAAAAGCGGTAATAGAAGACAATTTACATGGAACTGCCAGCACTTTTATAGCAGTGGAAGGGAATGCACTAATCAAAAGAGCAGCACTTAAATCAATCCTATTATTGTTTCATGTATGTTCATCTACAAGGAGTAGCCGACAAAGTCTTACAACACCAGGTGGTTTAGTAGTAATACTTTGGCTCTTAGTGTTCAAATATTAAGGAGACATAGCTTACAAATCAGACCCACAAAAGATTCTCCTAGGGGCCATTAAAGGGATGAAGAATAAAGTACTTTATTAGGTTTAATAAAACCTTCCCCCAAAACACCCAATTTTAAAATATAGGGTTCTACTATAAAATCCTTGACAAGAGATTCAAATAAATACAAACCATAGAGAAATGTTGCCATCCCATCAAGAAGGCAAAATGATGATCCACTTATTCCCCCACTCTGCTGGCTGTATGGGGCAGAAGAACTTTAGCTCCCCCACATCTGTGAACTGCTAAGGAGGAGGCATGGTCATCAACAATCTCAATTAAGGACACGGGGAGAATGTAGGAAATGCTTTATCGTTGATCAGGTGTTTGTCCTGGAAGAGAAACACCCAATTATGCACTAATTAAGGAGTGGCATCAAACAACCTTTTATCATGACATAGACAAAGCCCATTGTAATGGAGGCATTTATCCTCATATCCTACCTTATCAGAAAAGTAAGCTTATCCTGTTGTTAGAGTACTCTGAACTCCTCTATTTCAATTACAAATATTTATTTATTGTCCAATAGAACATCTTTAAAAGTTTTTCCCATAAGTTTAGTCAGCATCCCTGATTTTGAAGAGTTGCTACATGGTGGCCTTTGCCTTTGGACAACATGTAAGGAGACATCTGAGAATAATTTCTTGTTCTTTCTCATGGCATGTGCCAGATATCTGTAGGCAACTGTAAGGGGACACAGCTGTAATAAATTATTTTCTTTCATAAAAGAAACCATGTTCTACACAAGCATATTCTCAGCTGACATAAAGAGATGCTCCACTCTTTGTCAATTAACAAATTAAAAAAAAATCTTCTTGGTGTGATAATTTCTTCCTAATCATGAAAACCAAAATTCTCAACCTTGATTACATAAATGTTATGCTTTGTCTTTTATTTAGAAACTCTGCATCAAGTTCTAAAGTAAAAGATTGTAGACAAACCTCATGACTTAGGGTCAAATTAAAATTGTTTTCAATTATGCAACCCCTATGCCATCCCTTTCCTGCAATTTTGATGAAGGGGAAAAACTAGGGCTAGAAAATAGGTTTTGCTCACAACCCAAATCTTAATATCCTTCCTCAGCCCAAACTGTCTTGTCCACACTTTGAAAGAATATTGGGGGAAAGAGAAGAACTTTAAGAAAAGGAAAGTAACAGGAGCAAAGAAAAAGAAGAAGAAAATATTTTAAAATGAGTTGAAGGAGAAAGAAAGAAAATACAAAGAAAAATGTGCCAGAGTAAAAAATTTGCCCAGATCTGGAAGTGGTTTGTTCCCCTGCTGAAGACAGGAGCTCACTGAGTGACCTGCAAAGAGATGAGAGACGTAGCTCTCTCCCACCCAATTTTGCCTCTGCCTCAAGCTGTGCTCCACAGATTTGAGGGGACACAAAAAGAAAAAAACAAAGCTTCATCTGTTGAATAAAATTATGAATAGTCATCATTTTTCACAGACACACATTGTGAGTTATAGTTTCAAACCATAAGATAGAATAAGGATAGTAAGTTACAAAGTGCGTAGAAATACTCACTGAGGAAATAGGAAGGAAGCAGCTATATGTTTCTCCTAAATTTGAGGAAAATCAAACTCCTACCTTTTGTTTTGAGTGAATGGGGCTCTTCAGTGTTTATTACAATATTAGAAAAATAATAAGCTAAATAATAAAAGCAAGCTCTGTATGGAACAATGAACATGAACCAAGGATTGGATCTAAGATCTGCTGGGAGTAGTAAAACGGACCTCAGAAGACTCCATCTCTACATGTGCATACTAAACCCATACTCTGTGCACTTTTTCTTCTTTCCTTCCTTTTTCATCTATTATTTGCTTTTTCTCTTTCCTTCTTTCTTTCATTTTTTTCTTTGCTTCCTTTTTTCATTTAAAGTCACACATTTGCAAAGGATATAAGGCCAAACCTTAATTTTACTTACTTAAAATTAAAAAAAAAGGAGACCCCTAAGGTTTGCAAGTTCAAGCAAACACCTGACAATATTATTCTGTTCAGTAACTAGAAAAAATGAAATGTTCTATTAAAACTCGACTGATAAAAGTAGCTAAAACATATATCCACATATGTATAAATAATGCAATGGTAGTATTCTATTCTATTTGACTAGATAATGACAAAAGGGAAAAGTGATGAAAATGTCAAATAAGGGCCTTTGTTTACTGACTTCTACAGTTAAATGGAATAAGTTATTATTGTTGCTTTAGGCATTAGAGAGAGTTCAGTATGTTGTTACCGAGGATGTTTAGAATATATTATGCTAGCAGTATATTTCTTTGTACTTCATTAATCTCAGCTAGAAAGTTTTACCAAACAGAAATTTTCCTAGTATGTAGAGGTGGGGATTTGGTCCAAGAAATAAGTGGATGATGTATGAGGACAATGATGGTCTCCCAATCACCAATGAATTTCTTATCTCAAATATTTTGGGAAATAATTCTTTCCTATAATTTTGTATTTAATTTGTAATTGGTTGGGGTGCTTTTGTAAGATCCTTGTGGCTGGAGAACCCTGTCTGGTTTATCTTTATATCACACAGAGAGCTCATATGGTACTTTATACGTAGTAGGTGAAAAATAAATGTTCTGGTGATTGAGTCATTCATTTTCCTAAAAGCAATTAAAATCTTATGGGACAAATATCAGATAAAAGATGAGGTGAGCTAAAGTTATTTCAGTGCAAGACAAAGCTGAAAACATTTCCTTTTTTATTTTTATCATTCTGAGGCTTTTATAGCACAAGATATCACAACTTCTCAAATATACTCTTTTTTTCCTCAAATATACTTTTAAATGTGACTTATTTATTTTTCTTGTGTTTATGGAAGACATTTTCACCATGTATTCAATTAGCTCTTTGGAAAATATTACCTTTTAATTAATTAACTTAAAAAATTTAAACATGTTATTGTTTCTCCTATTCTGTTTCGGTGGGTGAAAATGTCAAATTTTGAGACATCTTAGTAATTAGCCAGTTATTTTTTTCATGGTGCCATCCCTTTTGGCATCTCCTCAAATTTCAACCCTATATTTTAGCATATATTAAAAGAATAGCACATATGACATTTGGTTATAAATCAGTCTAATTTTTGCCATGGATAATGTAGTTCACCTTCAGTTGTATGCTACATTGCTTTCCTAACCTTCAAAAAGGTTAGGATGCAAGAAATCTAAGCTCCAAATGCAACATCCTTTCTGCTTAAATGTAAGGTGATCCTAATAAAGTTAAGTGGTCTCTGTGGGCCAATACTTTTTTTTCCTTTAACACGGTAATTTTAGAAATGTGTAATGATGTGAGTTATGTAATAGCTGTTTCTTGCTCCTCTAGCCTTACTTGAATTTTAGTAGAGTGGAGAGTGTTGGTTGCAGGATGGGTAGACAAGTCACCTGAAACCTCAATAAATGAGGCAGGCACACCTGGATACTCACTGAAAATTCCCTTCACTCCTTGCTCTGACACTGAATGCAGGGAACTTACTAAGGAATCAGGTTTGAAGCACACCTTGGATAGGCCTGAGAGCCTTTAACTACTCTGAGCGTACACAGGGTGAACATATTTGCTGACATAGTAGGGACAAATTTTCAGTCTCAGAAGACTCACAGATTTAAGTAGGACCCACCCATATGGACACAAGTTAAGAGGAGGAAAAAGCAAAGCTTTGGCACACTTAGCAAGTACCAGTAGTTCCAGGGTCATCGCATTCCCATGTACGCCCATGTCGAGCACTAAATCTTCTATGTGGGATAAATTTTCAGGCACACAGACAGAGCTGATTAATCTTCTTTGTGCTCTGATAGTCAAGATTAATCCTATCTTGTCCTACATCCCTAGCCATCTTCTGGATCGTCTCACCCACCATCACCCAGACTTTCATACCCACTCTGCGTTTTTGGCACACTTTTTAATCGTTCGACTCCTCTCCTCCTTTCTAAGCACTTTTACTGTGTCCTCTAAAACCCCATGTCGATGATCACTAAACATTTCTCCACCCTCAACTTCTTCTTTAAATATTTCCTTCACCTTGCATAACTCAAATTTGAATGAATCCTTAGCATATTGCTTTCCAACCACCAGCCCTCTCCAATAAACACTTTTTATTTTCATTTACACTCTATACGCCTCAGGGCCAGGAGGTGGGTTTGAGTGTTCTTGACCTACTTTTCCCATTTGCAATTCATTTAGTCACATTCAAAAACTCCATCTCCTTACACTATCCAAATATGCCAAACACCAAACCTTCCCACTGCTGTCGTTTATCAAACTCAGGCCATTTATTAAAGATGTTGATATCTTCTCCACCATAATTCCTGTCATGCTCCTGGGTGTCGAAAATTGCTGTGAATGATCCATCAAATATTCTGATGTCTTAATTTTTTGACTTCATCACCTCCAACAACCTTTTCCTATCCTGCACCTCAGCTTCCCATTCCCATAATAATATACTGATGCTAGTTTTCACCTGGCAATAACTCTTAATCATGCTTACAGGCATCTTGCTCAGATTAGATATTCTTATCTATTTCATTTACTCAAATGCTACATTCAAAAATCCTGCTACCTCATGATGAATTTCACTGAGCCCTTCACTGTTTTACTGCCTATCGCCATCCTCTTATCTTTACTTATTTCCTTACAAATAATTACATGGCTTAAATTCCATGGTCCATCATTGTAGTCACTGCCTTATAAATATTTCTAACTTCTTGGCCCTCCCTAGCAAAATCCTGAACCAGTTTCAACCCAATTTTCTACCATTATCTTCATCTGTATCTGAGATTTAATGTTGCTGGAAGAAATCACACAATGGGCTGACTGGTTCCACATTAGATTCACAACAACAAACATCATGTGGCTCTCAAATTGCCAGGAAATTCTATTATGTTTCCTAATAAACTCAATTTTCCACTCTCAATTCTTTCCTTTACTTCTTCTTAACTGATGATAATACTTTGTTGAGAAAATAGAAGCGCTCACACGAGGATTCCCCGATCTTCCTGTCCTTGCATGCATAGATCTGCCTACATGTTTAGCCATTCTCTTTGCCTTCCCTCTGTCAAAATGGAGGAGTCCTCTTTATAAAAGGTCAATTTCTCCTCTTATGCTGTGGACCCAACTTCTCATCTTGTCTGCAATTTTTCTCCTGCAAGATATTATCTTTACCTTGTATCATGAATTTCTCCTTTCTTAATTTGGTCATTCTAACTGGTATGTAAAAATGTGGTTATGAGTTTTCCATCTTTAAAAAAATAAATATCTCCTTTGACCTTACACTCTAGTCAGCGACCATTTTTCTTAGATTTGCCTGAAAGCAAAAGTCCTTGAAAGTGTTGACTAAACTCTCTCCTCTTTTTTCTCCTACACTTCAGAGCATTCCAATCTGGTGTCTGACCCACCAAACATCTGAAACTTCTCATTAAGGCAACCAACAAAACCCCATGTTGCCAAATGCAATGACTATGTTTCTATCCTTATTTCTGAGGCAAGCTGACATAGATGACCACCTGCTTCTTGAAATAACTTCCTCTCTTGGTCTCCATGGCACTACATTCTGCTGGTTTTTATTCTACTTTCCTAGTGACTTTTTGGCCTTATTTCCTTCTTTTTCTCCTTTCCTGAACACCAAATGATGGAGTTTCTTAATAATCACTCATGGACCTTTTGATTTTTGTGAAATAGTAAACTTATCTAATCCTGGACCTTTAAATACTTAACATTTAAATATGCTGAGGACTTAAATATTCCAGCATATGTACTCCTAGCATGTATATCCCCAACTCTGATCTCTTCCCTAAGCTTCAGGTTCAATTCAACTGTATACCTGACATTTTCATATAGATGTCTAACTGCATTTTAACTTCAGCTTGTCCAAATCTAACTCTTTATTACCATGTTCCCTCCCTTCTTTCCCTTCCTGCCTCAGCCCCCACCTAGTCTCCCTCCAGGCTCTACCATCTCACTACTGACACCACCATTCACCAGATTTACTCAAGTAAAAAACAGAGATGCCCTTGACTATTATTTTTCCCTTTTCATTCTTAATCAGAAAATCTTTCTGTCTTTATCTCCCAACTTATCAGTAATCCATCCATTTTTCTTTACTTCCACTGCTGTCACCCTCATCGGCATGGATCTCAGTAGCCTAGGTGATCTCCATCTTCTACCCTTGCTCCCCCATAGTCCATTCTCCAAAGACAGCCTGAGAGATCTTTTAGAAATAGTAATTAGATCATATTGTTTCCCTGCTTAAAAACCCACAAATAACTTTCCCCTTTTCTTTCAATGAAATTCCCAAATTTGCCTAGAAGGCTTTGTGTGATGAGGGCCCTGGCTACGTCTGTGCCCAGTCCATCAACAGTCTGCCTCTTGCCCAGGGTGCACCAGTGACCCTGGCCTTCCTGCCTTTCCTCAGACATACAGATCATCACCCCTGGCCATGGAAGGTTCCCTGCTAACCAACTTACCTAAAGTAACCTCTTCCCATTGCTGTCTATCACATCACATCACACCACTTCATCATTTCCTTCACTGCAGTTATCAAGATTTAAATGATCTTGTTTATGTGTTTTCTTGTTTGTTTGACTCCCTCTAGCAGACCTCAAGTTTCAGGAAGACAGGGATCTTTACTCTCCTATTCACCTCTGCATCTCCAGCATCTAACATGGCAAAGAGCCCAGAGTGGGCACTCAATACATATTTGCTTAATGAGCAAAATTAATGAAGGTATGTATGATATCACCCAATTCTTGTCCAAAGTTTCATCAACAGTACATTTGTTTGCTATGGAATCTCAAGGCTAACTTAGGGGGCCTTACATGGTGTGCCGCTCTGAATGTATCATGTCCCCCAGAAAAAGCCATATTCTTTGATGCAATCTTGTGAGGCAGACATATTAGCCAGGATTAAGTTGGAACATTTGGATTAGGTTGTTTGCATGGAAATGCGCCCCACCCAACTATAGGTGATAACTCTGATGAGATAATTTCCATGGAGGCGTGGCCCACCCATTCAGGGTTGGCTTTGATCAGTGGATCCATATAAATAAGCTGACAAACAGAAGGAACTCAGTGCAGCTGAGAGTGACATTTTGAAGAGGAGCTACAGCCAAGAGGGACACTTTGAAGAATGCCCAGGAGCTGAGAGAGGAGCTGCAGATGAGAGATAGTTTGAAGACAGCCGTTGAAAGCAGACTCTTGCTCCAGAGAAGCTAAGAGAGGACAAATGCCCCAAGAGCAACTGAGAGACATTTTTGAGGAACTATAGCCTAGAGGGGAGCATCCTGGGAGAAAGCCATTTTGAAGCCAGAACTTTGGAGCAGACACCAGCCACATGCCTTCCCAGCTAATAGAAGTTTTCTGGACACCATTGGCCATACTCCAGTGAAGGTACCTGACTGTTGTTGCATTGCCTTGGACACCTTATGGCCTTAAGACTGCAACTGTGAAACCAAACAAACCCCCTTTTATAAAAGCCAATCCATTTCTGGTGTTTTGCATTCTGGCAGCATTAGCAAACTAGAACACATGGTGAATAGTGCTTTTCAACATAAAAATAATCTTATCTTGAATGTAGAACTAAGTTGTAATTAAATCCAGATGCCAATATTTTTCTCCAAATAAGTTTTAAAGACCACTCTTTTTCTACTATATTTAGCACAACCATAAAAATCTGTTTCAGTTTGCTAAAGCTGCCAATATGCTATGTACCAGAAATGGACTGGCTTTTAACAATAGGGATTTAGTAGGTTACAAGTTACAATTCCAGGCTGTGAAATTGTCCAAATTAAGGCATCAACAAAAGGATACCTTCTCTGAAGAAAGGCTGCTGGCATTTGGGGTTGCTCTGTCACATGGAAAGGCACATGGCCGGCATTAGCTAATCCTTCTATCCCAGGTTTCACTGCTTTCAGGTTCTGGCTCTTTCAGTTTCTGTGGGCTCTTTATTGCTTCTCCAGGGCATTTCTCTCTCCACTCTTCTCAAATGTCTTTGCCTTTTATCCTCTCATAAAGGACTCTAGTAAAGGATTAAAATCCACATTGAATAGGCTGGGTCACATCTCAATTAAAACAATCTAATCAAAAGGTCCCACCCACAATAGGTCTGCTCCCACAGGGATGGATTAAAAGAACATGGCATTTTCTGAGGTACATAACAGCTTCAAACCAGCATATTAAAAAACTTATTCATACTTTGGTAGGTTTTTCAATCTGCTATGTGACAGCAAATACAATAAATGGATGATTCCCATTATATGTGACTTATTTGGTTCTGGATTAGAAGGCAAAACACACTGTACAGTGGTACTGCAAAAAAATAATTATAGTTGGCTAATGTTCTAACACTTGATTTAGAGACATCGTATGCATTATTGCATTCTGCCAAAACAGAGAATGCAAAAAGCCCTACGTAGGCAAGATTGTGAAATAAAGGAAGCTTTTCAAGCAACCTGCCACCCACCTCAATTTTCTAATTCCTCCTGCAGATATCCAAATTCATGCAAATCCCTTCTTTTCTAAACTTTCTCCCTTTTATTAAAATACGTCCTGTGGAAAAGACCTGATGAATCATCCACTTGTTATTATAAATTATAGGATAGCCAACTATATGACTTCTCCTAGGAGCCTCAGCATTTGACAATGTCCCAATTTAGCAGAGAAAATTCAGTGAGACAGTCTGAAGGCAAAAGCACTTTTCATGAAACATAAAATGTATTTCACAAATAAGGAAGTATCTCAGCTTGCTCATTGGGCCAGCAATAAGTCTACTTAAGTTTCAGATTTTAGGATGCATAGCTGAGACCAGTTAATTAACTCCCTATAATCCGAGATGGCTATACCAGTCCTTTCGGCTGAATTCTGTAAGTTATCATCATGAACCTGCTAAGGAACCAGAAAATCAAACTACTCTGGTTACATCTAAAGCACCTTCATTTGAAAAAAATTTTAAACAAAGTCATACAGCATACCTTATCAAACTTAGAACATAAATACTATATATTTATAAAAAATAAACAAATATTGAAAACCTGTTACATATGTGCAGAGTGGTGGCCAAACACAATGATTAGTTTGGCTTTTTAAAACCAGTAGATAAAAGGAATTGATATTGTAATGGGAATTTAACATTTTAAAATTTTAAAGAGAGATGCATATAATTCAAAATCATGAATATTTATTTGCCTTGATCTAATTAAAGATTTGCCTGAATAATTACTGTCTAGGGGAAAATGCTAGTAGTTAGATGCTCTGCCACAATAAATTTATATGCAAATTAAAAGCTAGAAGGTGGTAAGGATATCTAGTAAATAAAGGAGATTCTTGAATCTTAAATCTAACTTCCATACAATTTCTTAGAAAGCTTTTACTATGTCTACCAATGTTACACTTTTTCCACTCTTCCCAATTTACAATTTAAAATGTAATGGCATAGGCTTCCCTAAAAAAGGTATTAAGAAAAATGTTTACATTTATTAAAATTTAAAATGCAATCATTACGCATTTTATTTCCATTATTGTGCTGTTCATACAAATACGTATTAAAATATAACTTGATGATTTTCAAAATAAGCAAATGAAAAAATTTGTTCAAAAAGAAAAAAAATAATGGTCCCTGCATAAACATTTTAAAGTTGCTCTACACCCTTCTCTCTCTCTCATTGAGAGTCTTTCTTTCTTTTTTTTTCTTTGAGAAAATCCATTACTTCTATTATTCTATCTGTTTAGTAAGATGATTATAACTAAGTAATGGATGGACTTCTGATCACCTCTGGTGCCTCTTACACTAGTAAGATACTAGTAATGTAAAATTAGAGTTAATAAAATGCAGCATTAGCCCTTGTCTGGGGTTGGACTGCTTAGAAGCAGATTCAGGCACACAGCGTATTTAGGGAGCCCTCTCAGGGAAAAGGAGTGAAGAGAGCAGTGAGAGCAGGAAAAGGGGCTGAGCTGCGATGTGGTCTCGGCTGGTGTCTGCTTTCATCCTGACTCCTCAGGGAGCAATGGGGTGCCAACTGCACAGCAGAGTTTATTCCACCTTGAGGAAAAGGGGCCACCCTATCAGTAAGTCCTTAGGTAGGTAAGGGGATCATAACCTCCTCGGGAGTAAGACCACTTCTATTGGGCCAAGGGGAATTCTCCAGAGAAGGGGATCGCTCCAAGCTAACAGCAGCCAACACTCCGAGCAGCCTGCTGATGGCTCCAGCTGACGGTGAGGTGGGGATTGGAACCAGGTCCCAACAGCTGGGACAACTGGATCTTCCTTTGTCATCATATCTGCTGATCAATATTAACCTGCCTCTGCCAAAGAAAAAATCAAATAATTTTTTTTCTGCTTGAACTTATTAAATAGTAGTTTCTCTTCTGAAAATAAATAGACCACATTTTGTATTTAGTCATCTAGGTGGCCTCTCAAAGTGATCTATATGGAATAGACACTGAAGGAGTTTAGGAAGTGCCTTAAAGAACCTCTTTTCCTCTTTTTTTCAAGAAATACTGTCATGTATTGATAGGCTGAAAACTTTATTAGATATCTGATGTAAGAATCAGTTTCTCTGAAACTTAACCATTTACTCATTTTGGAATGCCCCTGAGGTTTCAAATTGTTTGTATTTCTGATCACCATCACCAAAATAGCATGTTATAATTTCCAGCTTTCCGTGACATATATTGGAAGCATTAAAGTCATAGAGGATGTATCATAGACCATCAAGTGACAAACTACCCTGCTGGGCTGAGAGGATGCTGCATCTCCTTAAAATTAAATATGGGCAAAGAAAGGCAGTTTTGACAGTTCAAATTCTTTTTCACAGTTTCAAATACATATTATTACATGTCTGAAAAATTTGGAGGAGCACAGTTTAGCATGAATACCTTGTCAGACAATAATGGAAATTGGTACTCTGGAAGCCTGATGGCAGTCTAATGCTGACAGATGGACAAAGAAAGCTTTTCTTGTGACTTGATTTCACGTAGGACACTCTAAATGGAAGACAGTTACTCAGTGTTACCATGAAAATGGTTCCTGATGAGGGCTTGAAAATTCAATTTATTTTGAAAGCAGCTTTATCTTAGATTTAATGGAAAGTCATCCAAAGGCCTACATTAGAGCTCTTGTACAAGGGCCCCCAAGTATCTAGACACTCAGCAATAATTGGTGACACAGTCAACAGAACACAAAACTGTGAATGAAGGCTCAAAATATTTGGTCACAACCTTCACTTTCCATGTGGAAAAACTGGATTAATTTCATTTTAACCAACCTCCCTAAAACTACAGTGTCAGAGAATAAGAATTCAAGCAACCTAGACTAATACCCAGACTCTTCTAAAAAGGACCCCAAGAGAATCAAATATCACAAAGAGATGAGAACACGGGATAAATTCTTGCAGGGCACCCTTTGCCACAACTTTTTTGTTTTTTTTTTTTTTTGGTGGGGGGGGAGCCTATACCAAGGAGGGAAATTCTAAACCCCAGGCAATGCCTGCAACAAAATCCTGGTATATGGAAAAGATCTTGTAAAATTTTAGCATTCAACAAAATAACTTCAAGAATTTATTAAACAATTAAATGCTCTCACTACCCTCTTCCCACATTCAACTCTCATCTATTTATCTTCCATGAACTGTCCTATTGCTCTAAATAACTCTATATTAAAATCCTAAAAGGAGAACATACCACACAAGTGCAGCCCCTATTCTGTTCTGGGTGAAGCTTTAATGAGAGGTAAATCAAAATCAGAAAAGTGTTGTGAAAACATAATCCTAATCTCTTAATTTTTCAATAGTTTTTTCTACTTCTAATCATTTTCTAGGAACCATTCTGTTGTAGAAACATTAATCTGTTGTATTTCAGTATTTCTTGTGTGTGTGTGCGTGTGTGTGTGTGTGATCATTGTGATTAATTTAAATATAACACATGGAAAAAGGGAAAAGACTGGGATATAAAGAGAGTTCAGTGACTAAGCAGGCTTGTCCTTTCCTGATGACTTCTCTTATAATTCCACTGAAAACCAAGACTTTGCTTTTAAGCTCCTAACTACAATAAGGATGCACCTATTGTGTGCAGTGCAGATCAACCATTCCCTATCCAGCCTGCAGCACATTAATTGTCTTCTGTTGCAGATGTAAAGTAGAGGGAACCAAAACTTTCTTCAAACATTTTATAGATTTTCCCTCAATCTAATTATAAAAGCCCATGCTAAGAATTAAAAGGGCTGGCATAAATAAATACAATTTATAAATTATAATTATTAAATTATTGCACATAATCAAATTTTTAAAAAGATGTCAATTTATGGGTAGAGTTTTAAAAGTATACCTCAACAATCTGAGTTGATGAGAAGTGTTCGGTTTTTTTTAAGTTCCTCTCTCTTTGTTTCACTTTTCTTGCCCCTCTACTCAGGGCTTCCATACTGGCTGCACAGACTGTGCACTGCATAACTCCAGGGGGAGCTGTCAAACAGACTACAAAAAACAGGAGTCTAATCAATTGGCAAAGGAATAAATGAATGAAATGGTCAAACTGAATGCACTATAGAGAGGAAGGCAGGGAGTTCCTACAAAGGAATTAGCAGCCTTACACCACCTCTAAGGCCTGGATAGTCTTCAGTCTTTCCCAATCCCTTGCATGCAGGGTACGAATCTCTGCATGCAGAATCTGCATTTCTTACTCTTTTTGATTAAATGCAAATTCATGGTCAGGGATAAGGGAAATCATATCAGCCTTTTTCTAAAAGTCATCATTATTACCAAGAATAGGTTAGTCAACCTCTAAATTACGAATCATACTCTCACATTTAATAAACATCAGCTCTATCATTACTACAAGGCAATAGAGCAATGCTGCCTTCTCACTTTCAAGGAGATAAACATAAAGAGGTTCTTTTTCACTATCACTGAGTCTTTTTCAGGGAAAAATATTCTGGGCACAGGAAGGAATAGATAATTAGACAACATTAATACTCTGCCCTTTTCCTAGGCAGAGGCATTTAAAGTAATTTCCTATAGACAGTTAAGTACAAAGCAAATGTAAATTTCAACAACTCCCTCTGTGGCAGAAATTAACCCACTAAAACAGGTATCTTTTGAGTTTAGTGGCACTGCATATCACAAGGGCTGATGAAAGATCAAGTTCAGGTTAATAATATTTATCTCACCATCCTCTCATAGCCATTTTTAAAAGTCAAATAGTGCTACAAATTAAGGATCAGGAGGATAAGTGATTCTAAAAATAAATATCTCATTACCAATACTCAAGATTCTTTGATTAAAAAAAAATCTACATTCATTGCCCTACATATGTTCAAATGATTGCTTTTAAGTGAAGATTGGATTTGAACAACTTAACTACCCAATCAGAAGGGGTTTGGGCTCTGATCTGCCTACTAGGAACCCAGCACAGGGCTGAGTACTTCAGGAAATACAGCCTTTTTTCTTTCCTTTTATTAAACTGTAAATAATAAAAAAGAATAAATGACATTCTCAATAAGATTTCAAACAAAATAGGAGAGTGTGAAGTAAAAAGGAGGTCTCCCTTCCATCTTATTCTCTAGAGGTAACCACTACAAAGATTTTCATTTATCTTCCCAGATGTACCTCCATCTCTACATCATCTAGATACAGGTCATCTGTCTCTATCTGTAGCTATAGCTACATCACCCTATCTCTATATCATCTATATCTATATCTATCTATATATCTATATCTATATATCTTTCTGCAAAAAATGAAGTCATACTTCATGAATATATACATGAAGTCACTCTGTATGCATATATGAATGAAGTGCAACTTATTTTTTCACTTAATATATCATAAACATATGTCCATGCCATTGCCTATAGAGGTAGCATTCTTTTTAACAACTGCCGAGGAGTAGTCTTAGAATTGATCAAATTCAATACACAAATATTAGTGGTCATCTAGGTTTTTAGATTTTTTGTTATTACAAATAATATGCAATTAACATTTTTACAAGTGCAGTTTTGCACACTCTTCAGGTTTACTTGTAGGACAAATTCATAGAAGTGGAACTGCTGCGTCAAATACATGAACAACCACACACACACACACACACACACACACACAAAGTCTCTCTTTCCCTCCCTCCCTCCCTCCTTTCCGTCTTCCTCCCTCTCTCCCTCCCTCCTTCCTCCCTTCCTTCCTTCCTTCCTCCCTTCCTACATTTCTTTCTTTCTTTCATAAATTGAGCCTTTTGCTGTATTGTGTTTCAAATTTTCCAGTTTGTCCTTTTCTTCTAATTTCACGGAATCTAATGACCTCTGCCCTGGGGGCACACGGCAACTCAGCTCTCTGCATCTTCCTGGGCAGGAAGGGGTGAGGTGGGGAGAGCTGAACCTGGTCTGGCATTCCAGGAAGTATCATTCGCTGGTCATAGTCCTCAGCCTCAATGGTGCTGAAGCTTCCCCTCCTGGAGGAGGGAAATGGAGGGGGATATGCCCGTCTCACCTCCAGGTTGTTTTCTCTGTGTCAGAAGATGGGTTCCAGAAATTAAATATGGCCTGTCTGTAAGGTTCCTCTTTCAGCCTGCCTCTTCTGCTAGCCCACTGAGTAGAGCAGAGTCCCTTTATGGATGTTTCCCTCTTTCCAAAATATCTACCACTCCTATACTTCCTACTTCTAAAAGGGATTTTGGGCCTTTCAGTCCATCATCCACTTTTAGAGAAATCCATACTATGCCAGAGTCAGGAAAGGTATGTTTCCTCCTTTGCTACCTTCCTTCAATCTGATCCAGATTTCAGTTTATTTAGCGCAGACTCTATAGTCTGTGGTTTGGGTTATGGCTCTTTCCCAGTTTCACTGGCAAAGGAGTGGTGGGGTTTCCTTCTATTTTTTAATCTTCATGATTCCTAAACACACGTAAAATACATGCATGCACACACATCCAGTGGCTTCAGTATGGGGAAGAAAATTAAAACCACATCTACTCTCTCATTTCTCCATTAATCCACACAATAACCCTTTCTGCACCTTAGGAAATTGGGGCTCAGGTAGATTAAGGAAGAGGCTCATTCTAGAGAATTTGAGTCACAATCTGTAGGGCTCCAAAACCTGAGCCTCTTGCTCCAGCAGTCTGCTCCATTGTTTTCCACTTACTCAGCATGATCCTATGAAGGGCAACTTTTTGAGTTTAACAGGGAACATGATTTTTAAGGCTGAATAAATCAACCTTGTGTACAAAAAGGGAACCAATCCAAAGTCATTGTAATTAGTACCCATTTCAAAAGCAATCTTCGTGTATTTTAAATGCTTTTTAAATTTGGTGCTTCATATGATTTCTGACACATAAGCAGAGAAATGGGAGAGATATTCTAGGAAAAAGATCTCCAAAGAGACAAATAGACAAAATGAGAGTGTGGGAGGGATGCTGCTTCACTTTTTGCTCAGTATTTTCTCTACAGAGTACATGTTTCAAGGGCATTATTTATTTAATTTTCCATAATGTTCCAGAGAGGCAGCGTAAGACATGTTATGTTGCATTAGAGTGTGGGGTAACAAGGAGATGCTAAATCCATCTTGCTACATTTTTAAAGTCAGCCAATGCATCTGGAACCAAAGCTATTCTCTTCACTGCCCAGGGATTCAACATGGCTTGTAACATTTTTAGCATGTACAGCTTTTTAACTCAGGAGTTTGATAATCATTCTTGACACAGTGTTGTTTGTGAACTATTTGTTAAAGCAATACTAAATGAACGACTAAATGAATTATCAGAGCCTAGAAGGTGCTTTAGAACAATCCTGGGAATGTCGGTATCCTGATCAACCACATTCTATGTCCTTAATTTCAATGTCATGGGACTTACCTATATAGATTTTAAGATGTCATTTGAATTCAGAAGAGAAAGGAACTTAGCTGGAAGAAGTTGTTTTCAAAATAACTGAAGGTCTGATCTAACATCAGCGTTCTTACGAACAGAACTGATTCCTCCCTTCACACAGCAATTTTTGCTGGTTGCTACTGACCTTGGCTCATTTTCTGCTTCCTTAATCTTGAGGCATAGGTGCCACCGCACTCATTTCTACTCACTTTGTCAGTGCTGTATACAGCCTGAGGCTGTCCAACTGCTTCCTATTGCTTTACTCTGACTATAGCCAGTTTAGTTTTTCATGCATTTTTCTAGCAATACTTTGTACTATGACAAGTACACATCAAATACATACATGGTTATGAACTGAACTGTAGATATTCACATATAATGGCAACTCCATTTTTGGGTTGTTAATACCAAAGATCTTGAAGGCAGGGTTTATTCCTTTTTTTTCTTCATTTTCCACTTCCAGTCTATCAGGAAACCCTGTTGGCTCTACCTTCAAAACATATACAGAATCCTGCCCCTTCTCCCCAGCTCTACCACTGCCATGTTGGTCCAGATAACCGTCATCTCTCAGTTGGAATATCCCAGAACACTCCTACCCAGTCTCTCTGTTTCTTCCTTTGCCTTGTGACAGTCTATTTTCAATATATACTGAAATGGAAGTCAGACCATTGTCACCTCTACGATCAAAATACTTCAAAGCCTTCCAATCTCATTAAATGTTAAGTCATAGTTTCTAAACTGACTTACAAATTTCCTACCTGATATGCTCCCTCTTACTTCGCTTTTCTCATCTCCTCTGAGCATCCCTGTCTACTCTAGCAATATTGACCTCCCTGCTCTTTCTTTAATATGCCAAGCAAGTTCCTGCTTCAGGCCTGCCTCAGGACTTTCGCACTTGCTATTCTCCCTGCCCAGGATGGTCATCCCGTAGAGATTTATCTGACTCATTACCTCACATCCAATTAATCTTACTCAAATGTTCTGTTCTCAGTGACAAGTTCCCAATTTAAATTTGCAACCCATCATCCACCCCAACCCTGTCAGCATGCCCTATTCTAACTTCCTGCTTCTTTTACTCTCACCATAGCACTTATAACTATCAATCATGCAAAATATTTTTTGTTTGCTTATTTGTAAGCATTAACTTAACTTCTCTTGGATATAAGCCCTGTAAGTAAGTGATTTTATCTGTTTTGTTCAAGGTTTGAGCCCCATAACCTAGAACTTTGCCTGCACCATAAATATCTCCTGAATGTAAATGTTTGTGGTTTTGAAAGGAAGCCAATCAAACATCAATGATGAGAATAGTGACAAATTTTCACAATAAAATGTTGTTAAAATTGGTACTGTTCAGATTTCTATTTGGGGAAATGAACCATTCTTTAAGAAAATGTAAATTGCACCTTTTATGAATATGGAAGAGATGACTTCTTGAATAACTTAGGAAGTTAATAATGAAAAAATCTCCCATAAGATAATCATCCAAGATCAAAAACAAAAAGCCGATCAGAGTATTCATTATAAAAGGAAGTAAAATTTGTTTCCATTTCATTTACATCTTTTGTAAAAACGACAAAAACCAAAAAGAAAAAAAAAGCCTAATTTCTGTATCATTCCAAAATAAGTATGACTTGTCACACAGCATAAATAGAGTTTGCACAACTAATATGGTCTATTTCAAATGATAAACACCAAAACAATTTGGAAACAAACATCTGGGAGACCTTATTGTGTAGACACACCTGAGCAACAGCCAAAGGCAAGATTTAGTTGCATTAGATTTTTCTCTTCAGATTTTCATTTTTCCCTAAAATTTTTCACTATTTTGCAAATTACTAAGATTTATTTTCCTAAGGCAAACAATATATTTTCAGATTTAAAACTATCTTCTAAAATTCAGCGTATTGCATCTTGAGCAGCTTGACTTCTTGATTCTGAGATTCTTAATTGTATTTACTCATGTGATTTAGATAGTGTTGTAAGACCAATAGTTGGTACATATAAACCAACTCAATTGTTTTCTAAGGGTAAAAATAAGAAAGCAAATATAAAGTACAGAATGTGTAAAATAGATAAAGATGTTAAAAATCTACCCTGCCTTCAGGCAGCCTAGGAACAAGAACTCTGGGATCCTCAGACATCTAGATGCCAATTCCTCCATTTACCAAACTGGGCTTGTATCTCATCCATCAGGGTTACTGTAAAGAGTAAAATTAAATAGGATTTGTAAAATTTTTGGTAGAATGTCTTCTAAATCAGAGGTAATTAGTATTATTAATGAGAAAGAACACATCAAAAACATCTAATCTTTTTAATCATTTAATAAAATTCCAGTTATTACAAGACAACATTTCGTGAGAGTCAGTGATTGCATATCTACGGGTCGGGGGACCCAAAGACTATCTCCCCTTCCCACTAACACTTCTATATGGGCCTAAACTTGAAGGCTTAGAATCAACCTCTGGTGAGTGGGGAAAAGAAGAGATAAAGAGTAAAGAGAGGAAAGAGAGTAATCAAATGTGCTGGAGTAGAAGGGAAAAGAATTTTGATTGCACTAGATTGGACATTTAAATTACTGAAATGAGACCACTTTTTATGATGAAAAGTCTGGGAAGGACTTTTATTTTCTGACTATAACCAGAAATGCTGGAGCATTTGTGGCAGAGATGCCCCACCCAGATCCTTCTTCAAGATAGCCCTGATCATCTGTAAGGACTGTGGTTAGTCAACAGCCCCCTGCCGTCAGTGTCATCTATGTCTGTCTCTGCTTTTAAGCCAAGGGCACAGTCTGGTCAGCGTGACCCTGAGGCCATGATTGAGCAAGACTCCGGGACTGGAACTTGATTATTTGACTCCTCTACAGTGCACCCTTTGCTCACAGCTCCTGGTTGGGCTGTCTGTAGGAGACTGTCTGCTCTGCTTGGCTGTCTCATGGCTCCCCTGTCCAATCAATTCTGCTACTCCCTTTTCTTTTCATGGGTGTTAAACTGAATAAACCCTTTGCACCCCAACTCCATCTTAGTGTCTCCTTCGTGTAGAATCCAACTTGTGACAGGACTTGTCTGAGATTTCATCTTGGGAAGCTAAAGAACCAGCCTGTATGTTGGTTTTTTCGAGGACAGTTGGTAGAAAGAAAAGAACAGTTATTTTTCCTTATCCTGTATCTATTCCTGTTTCTTTCTTTGGTGGGTTCTTTGAGAACTTCCTCCCCTACATACATACTGATTATTGGGAATTCTAACCTGAAGTTCTCTTGACAAGAGGGAGTGCATTTCTGTTTGACAATGAATCCTTTCTTGGTCTCTCAGAATCTGCTGGTAGCTTGTGTTGAGGTCTGCTGCCACTCCCTGCGGCTCTCTCAGACAGTATGTAAGACAACACGCTATTCTGCACGTGGCCTGCATCAGGTCCCTGGAAAACACTCCTAAGTCCTTCTTTCCAACAAACTTTGGCGGTGAAATGTTTATCCCAAAGCAACCACCTCTCTCCATTCTGCAGTCAAAGCAGAGAGTTGACTTCACCTTTGATTACCCAGGCAAGTTTTAGACAGCAACCCAGAATATTTCCAAATCTCAGGATTTATTTTGTGCTCTCGGCATGGTCTTCTTAAAGCCCCTCTCTCTTAACCTGAGATAAAAGGGATAATATTCTTTGGAAGGTGGAAAAACAGGACGCACAGCAGATTTTTCCCCAATGAATATCTTAAGTATTCTCTTACTTGGCTTGGGGTAGAGGTTAGCATCTCTCACCCTTCTCTTTTGGGAACTACGGGGTGGTTGAGTCAGAGCAGGGTCTCTCTGAAGAAAACCCAGGAAAAACATATGCCTTTATACTACGCCTCAGGCAAAGCTTATTTTAACAACCTGATACATGAATAAGTACAGTTGAACAAAATATTACTCTATTATTAGACATACAATACACATATCATCTAGGTGTTATGAAAAGTATCTTCCAAACTGTAACTAATTTAAGAGAGAAATGCTTCCTTATCATAGATGTTGTCTCATGTCTTTAATATTCTGTATATGTGTGTGGGGGGAGGGGAGAGGTGCTTTGCTAACAAAGATAGCTTTCGCAGCAGAGCATAACTACAGGGAATAGAACATAGGTGAGAAGTGCAACAGATACATTCCAAGCCCACAATATGTAATTATATAATTGGATTTACTGACAAGTGGTAGAGAATAGGACTGAATGGTAAATGAAATACAAGCTTTTTTTTTAAACTTCATATTTGCTTACCACTTCAACAAATACCTATACTCTCTGATTTATCAAGTTACAGATTTATCAAGTTGCATCTGAGTTGAAGATCATTAGGAGGCCTCTGAAATATCAAATTGTTTGGCTTAGACATCCTTCTATTAAAACAAATTTATTTCAAGAGAGGGTATTTATTTTTAAAAGTGATAACAGCAGATCCTTATATATTTACCCAACGACAGTTTGTGACAAAGCTATGCATGCTTCTTGAGGGAAGATACTGTGTCTATTTGTTCATTTTGTGCCCCAGCATCTTACACAGTTCAGGTACAGTATTCAATGAATGAATTATTTTTTTCATACCGTGCATGGTATTTTAAAAAGTTCTTCTAGAACTATGTACATGATTTTCACATTTTATGCCAGATAGATACCCCCTGCAGACCTCAACCAATTCAAAATTTGTTTAATTCAGATGAATCCCAATGACAACTGGCAGGCTTATTTGTATACCAGCCAGAGCAATGTTGCCACATCGCAATATCGTAAACGAGGTATACAAATAACTTAATCACCAACTTCAAAATTTTGCAAATCTTTAACAAGCAAAAATGAATTTTGAGTGTCACTTTATTCCAAATTTTGTGCATATGGTGAGACATAATACTGTATATGACAATATTTAAATTTACATAATTCAAATTTGAATAAAATCCATGAAAGGATGGGATAGCAACAAATAACTAAGTATACCTTAAATGAATACAAACAATTAGAAGCCTATAATATCAGTCCTTGAACAGACCTTCAGCCCCCTCATGTGTCAGTAAAGACACAGAGAATTTAATGACCCTTCCAGATAAATGGAGGAAGCAGCAGATTCCAGGTTATTTATAATGCATCATCTCCTTTTTATCTTTAATAAATAATACTGACTTTTTCAAGAAAAAAATAAAGACCTGAAATTTAATTCTTCCAGAACAAGCTTGTTTTCTGGTTTCCGTTAGCTATTAAAAATAAGAAAGTAAAGCCTCATGTTTGTTTGGCTTCTAGGATGCTGTGCTATTAGGCAAAATCCATTTTTTATTTATCCTGTAGCAAAATGTTTTATAAAACACTAATATGCTAAAGAGTTTTCACTCCCATTCTTCAGGCCATAATCAGATCTCCCAAGGAAGGCTCAGAAGCCAAAAGGGCTTGGGCTCATAAGCACTCTGGAGGGAGGACCAGAGAGTCCCCCACCAGCAATGCACAACGGTCCCAGGGCAGTGAGGACCCCACCCCGGAATGCACGGTGTGGTTACCACTCAGAGAATAGCACCTCCATCAGTATTTCAAAAATGGATTTTAGAATGAAAAATGCCAAATTACTACTAATATACAACTGCCAAAACAGTATTTTTAAACTACTATTAAATTAGATTATTTTCAGAAAACCAAATAATAATGACTGCAAGGTAATATTAAAACTTTTCTATTTTTGAATCATGTCCTAAGCACCCACCATTATGTCAGAATTGTCACACGGGCCTTCAGGGGATCTATGCCTAAGAAACAAAGGAACTTTGCATCTTATAAAGGAAATTAAATCCGTGCTGCATTCATTGCTGGAGGAATTAAATATCATGGTGATTTTTTTTTTAAACTCTTCCAAGCATGCATAAAATTGGCCAAATGTCACATTACTGGTAAACCATAACCTTTAAAGTTTCCTTTTTCAATATGTCAGAAAATACCATCAGAAATAATACAGATATTTTAGGAGAAAAAATTGAAATCAAAGTTAAGAATAAGATGACGATGATAAGAATAATAATAATAGATGATAGATAAATAGATAGATAGATAGATAGATCAACCTAGAAAAGAAATTAGGGGATTCCTTGAAAAGAAATAGAGGAATTATGCAAAATTAAAAGTCAGGATACTAACTTAGGTAAAAAATCAAGTATAGGACATATGTAAATATTTGTTCTAATAGTAATTTTCATTTTTAATATACAAAGGAAAAAGGGCTAATCCCCTACTTTTTACAATTTTTAAGCTGTACAACAAATACATGATTTGGCATGCTGTTGAGGATAAGCTTGTTGGGAGAATCACAGCTGTCTCCATGCAAAGAGTGGCCACCAAAGCTGATTCTCTGTCAAAGAGAAGAGGCCATGTTACAGAGAGCTTGGATGGATCTGAACAATGTATTAAATAAAACCCCACAAATATTACAAAAAATCAAAGGAGAGCAGACAGCCAAAGGGAAGGGATAGTGGATACATAAATACATTTAATAGTACATATAGATCAATTGCAAAATTAATATAAGAACTGAAAATTATCAACATCTAAATCAAGCACTGCATTTTACAAATGAAGAACTGAAGACCCAGAGATTTTAAGTTCCTTGGGAGACAGAATTGTGTGTACAATTGAAAGCATGAGGCTTGGGCTAGCCTATATTCTAATGCCAACATGGTCTTTTATTTGATATACAAGCTTGGGCATGATAGTTAATTTCACTAAATCTCAATTTCCTCATTTGTTGAACAAGGAGAGGACAGTTCTTAATATTCAAAGATGTTATGGGGAATTAACGAGGTTATATAAATGTTTAGCACAGGGCCTGCTACATAGTAAATCTCTAATAAGCCTCAGTATTTATTATTGTCACACACACTCCACTATCAGTCCATGTGCTTTGGGTAGAAATAAAGCCCTAGGCTCCAGACCAGGGCAAAAAGAGTAATCACCCACCCCTGGGGAGATTGGGGCAGTTGGATTTTTTTGCTGAGGAATGGGGGAAGCCTTTTTTTTTCCTGTGTGATCATCATCACTGATTTCCCCATAAGCTGTCAGGGGCCCTTCTGAGGTAAAAGTCTGCTGAGAAATATAACCAGCTCAGAGGAAAGCAGGAGGGAGGAAGACAGGATAGCTGGAAAGACAAAGATAGAGAGACAGAGGGAAGGAGGGAAAGAGACCTAGGGACAGGGGAAGTATGCCGGTTTGAGTGTATTATGTCCCCCAAAACACCATTATCTTTGATGTAAACTTGTATGAGCAGACGTATCAGCATTGATTAGAGTGTAATTCTTTGAGTGTTTCCATGGAGATGCGCCCCACCCAACTGTGGGTGATGACTTTGGTTGGATAATTTCTATGGAAGTGTTGCCCCACCCATTCAGGGTGGGTCTGAATTAAATTACTGGAGCACTATATAAGCTCAGAGAGAAGGAGCAAGCTTGCTACGGACAAGAGGGACACTTTGAAGAATGCACGGAAGCAGAGAGAGTAGCTGAGGTGAGAGACAGATTGAAGATGGCTGTTGAAAGCAGACTTTTGCTCTGGAGAAGCTAAGAGAGGACAAACACCTCAAGAGCAACTAAGAGTGACATTTTGAGGAACTGCAGCCTAGAGAGGAACATCCTGGGAGAAAGCCCTTTTGAAACCAGAACTTTGGAGCAGACGCCAGCCATATGCCTTCCCAGCTAACAGAGGTTTTCCGGACACCACTGGCCATCCTCCAGTGAAGGTACTTGATTGTTGATGTGATACCTGGGACACTTTATGGTCTTAAGACTGTAACTTTGTAACCAAATAAACCCCCTTTATAAAAGCCAATACATTTCTGGTGTTTTGCATTCTGGCAGCATTAGCAAACTGGAACAGGGAGAAAAAGAGGGAGAGAGAAAGAGAGAGACAAAGAGGTCAGGAGAGACAAGAGATAAAAGGATCGAGGAAGGAGGAGAGCCCATGAGAGAAAAGACAGCTTTAGAAAGGGCCAAAGAGCAACACAGAAACACTGAAGAAACAGCTGAGAGGCAGAGAGGAATTATAGATAGAAACAGAAAGTAAGAGAAAGAGACAGATAGAATGACAGAAGGAGACAGACCAATAGAGACAGAGATTTTTCCCAGCACCTTCAACCAGGTGAGCCTGGAGCTGCAAGCACTCCTTGACTTCTCGGCAATGAAACAATAAATTCCTGTTTTCACTACAGCTGTTTTGAGCTGGGTTTCACTTCAACCAAGGCAAATATTAAGCAACTATCATGTACCAGGCAACATATTGGATGCTTAATAATCATAATAGGGACAATTACAAAAATAATAATGATAGCTCATATATTGAAAATTTACTGTCTGATGTTGTGCTACATGCCTTGTTTAATTTAATCACAGAATCACAATTATTTTGCAGGTAAAGGAACCTGTGTTCAGAGAGGTAAAGTAGCTCTCCCAGGATCACACTCATTTTAATAATCAACTAATAAGCATCTGAGCCATGACCGATCCTTCTCCTAACTCTAGTCCCCCGATCACAAGTTGTCTAGAGTTCGACCTTTTCTAGATAGCAAATGAGACAGTAGACCCTCTGTGTGCTATGGACACATTTCATTCGTGTTACAAAATTTGCTAAGTTCAATGTCAAAGCAGAACATCTGAACACCAGCCTGAAACTCCTTCCCCATGTCTCAGGAAGTATCACGGTGTTAGAGAACCTGAAAGGTTGAACTCAAGATGGTGCCAAGGGGCCCCCAGCTGATCAGTGTGCCCAAGGGGCTACAAGGGTAAGTCCCTTGCGGTAGTGACACCCCAGTAATTAAGGCCATAAACACAGGAAAAAAAGAGCATTTAGCACTCCACTCTCATTACTTTAAATTAGATTTATGCCACTGCACACACACATGGCCCTTGGAAAAATAATATTTTTCCTATATCAAATTACAATAAAAGTGAACTAGCCAGCATTTTTTTAATGTAATGATGGAGTAAAATGTTATAAGTATTTCAGTTTACTGCATGTTAATTATTATTTAATTCAAACTAACAAGATGAACCTGTCAAACTTTCAGAAGGAAGGCAATTTTTGTTACAATTTCTTTATAACTTTATTTTTAAACCACAACCTAGTATAAAATGCCAAAAAAATTACACACAATTTTCAGGGCCACAAAATCCCATTTTCAGAGAATGGGTTTGGGACCATGATTACTAAATATGATTTCCCTATAGGAATGCAAATTGGCAAATTAGGCTCAGAAATTATGAGGCATAAATTCATTTACATCAATAACACTAAATTAAATCACTTCTATTTATAGATCCCACCTAACAATCCATAGTAATATTTTTGCTGATATGAGGCAATGAAGAAAATCCTGTTCTTAAGTCTTTTCAGGATGCAATTTATTTTAAAAATGATTATCTTCCTTTACTATAGTATTTAATTCTAGTGAATGCACTTTATATTTTAATCACTTCATTACTCACATTTTAATACTTTTCCAAATGAAATGTGATGCTTTTCAAAATGTTGGATTGGTAATTAAGAGGAGATTCTATAGATAAAAGTGAAATTATCTATGGTGGATATATAAAATAAACTGCTAAAAATCCATGGCAAACCAGAAATTTCAAGGAAAGGAAAGCTGGGCTCCAGTGATCAGAAATACCAGAAAAAAAAAGATGAACAAGTCTCCCTTCTTGGTTTGAAGCAACATAGCTCAGGGAGAATTCTTCCTTCATGTCAGTTTCTTTCTCTTTTTCACTATCCTTGTCCCTGGGGCCAGCACCCTCTCTCCTCTGTGTGACTGCAAGGGCCTCACATCTGATTTTTCCTGTTCTTTCTTGGCTCCTCAGTCCATTCTCAACATGACAGCCCAAATTATCTACTTAAGCAAACCAGCTAATATGACTCTTTTCCCTCAAAACAAGTCCTTGTCTTCTTTCGTTAAAAGATAAATCATATTTGTGACACAAGATACTGCATGATCAGGCTCCAGCTGGTCCTCTTGATTGTCCTGTCCCCTGTCTTCCTTGCTTCCATCACTCCAGATACTCTGACCTTCTTTCTCAAGCTGGTTCCAACACATTTAGCTTTCTTTGTTAGAACACCCTTCCCTGGATTTTCCCTATGACTAATTTCACCAGACCTCCACCTAGAGCTTACTTCCTTAGGGAGGATTACTGCTTATCCTTATGCCAAAGCTAAATTGGGAACTTTCTGTTATTCTTTCTCACACGAAGCTGTGTTAAAGAACAGAGCCCAAATCCATTAAGGACCATAGTATGGAGAGAATTTGAATTTATCAATCTTCTTCTCAAGAAAAGAAATCTCAGATTTATTTTCCACTGTATACTTTGTTCCAGGCCATAGATTAATTACTCATCAAACATTTGTTGAACCCATGAATCTGGAATTCAATCCCAGCACTGCCATTCTCAGTTGTTGGATCAAGTGAAATTCTGAAACTTGGATTCTTTATTTGTAAAATTAGAATTAAAACTTTAGCTCTTTAGCCTATTTCATGGTGTTTTACAAAGAATGAAATGAGACTGTGGATGTGAAAATGTGTCTCAAATCTATAAAACATTTCCAATATTTATCAACATCAACATGCCCAGTGAATTCCTACTGAGATCTCATATATTTATTTCCTTTTGCAGAGAGGATTGCACCTGGGGGTGAGACATTGCCCTTGTTTTACACAAATAAAAGCTCAATAAAACAGAGATTGCTACAATAGGGCTCCATATGTAAAAATCTGGGATTAACTAATACCATTTTGAAAGTGAATCAAATTCATTTAAATTAGATTCTACCTATACTGGAAAAGCCGGAGGTGGGGCTGTGGGTGGGGTGGGGGGACTTGAGGATATTTAATTTCTAATGTTTAAAGAATTGATATCTCTTGGGAGTGGGAATTATATAATTACACAATTGCCAGGCAGGCAAGGGGAGAGCTCTCCATGGGAATAGACAAGTCTTTAAAGGCCTTTTGGCCCTCTACCACCAGGCAAGACAAGGACAGTGCTGGACTATTAAACAGAAGACATAATTAGTAACCAGAAGAAGTGTCTATATTGACTGCATATTTTACGTGGAATAAACAGTGCAGAAACATTAAGAGGTACTACTATTATGTGGCTGTAGGAAAATATGATAATATGAGTCATCACAGTAGTTCATGCCATAAAACTTACACTTCATTCTAAAAGGCTATTTTATAAAACAAAGGTTTTGTTGTGTTACCTTTAAATAATAAGTGTGCTTTAATGCTGTGTATGTAGAGAATAACTGTTTCCTGGTATATTAGGTTAAATTGCCTGACTCATTTTTCCTCTTTGTGAACTTTATTAACACATGAGACCAATGGAAAGAGAGAGAAGGAGAGAGAGAAAGATGGAGGGTGTTATACGTAAAGCTTGGATGTTAATTTCTACAGCATTATTCTCAGAACTGTCTTTAAAAACCTTATAACAATGGTTTTAGACTTCAGGTCCTTTATCTACTATTCACAATCATTTTATTGAAAATGTATAAATTCATGAATCTGAATGCAAAAAGGCAAAATTGGCTCCCACATATTTGGCTGGGCTCTTTACCTCTATACACTATACACATCGGTTTAAAATGATTTAAATAGTTTTAAATGGTTGATGAAATTCTCATAAACACCCATTATTGCCTAAAATTTATTTTGCAAAGCCTTTTATGATGTTGTGTGACAAGTTGGGAAACCAACCTCTGGAGAAGTAAAATCACAGCATAATCAGATAAAAACAAACAAACAAACAAAAACCAAACAAAACAGATTATGGTCCCTTCAGTCTTGTGCAATTTCTGTAGGAAAAATGTATATGAATAAGGTGAGCAAAACAAAATTCAAAAAACAAAACCCCAAAGATGTATCTCTAGGGATTTTCCCCTTTCAAAAGGGAAAGTTAAAGGTTTCTTTAGCGAAGGATTACCACAAAACTCATTCTAAGCCAGAATCTCCTAGAAGGTATTTTGAAGTCTTTCAAGAATTTAGAGAGGTCTTCTCTAGGGATATCCAGGGACATTCTATTCATTTTTCATGGTTTCCAGTCCATCTCAAGTATACAACCCCATTATTATTTGACTTCAAAACCACCCTTTCCTTCAAATACACAATTATAGTGTATATTTTTATACTTCTAATTATAAGAATTAAATTTCACATTTTACTGAGGTTTCATAGAACCCTCCTACATAATTGAAGACACACAAAAAAAAAACTCAAGAAAAAAAATACTTATATCAAAATGTAAAATATTTATCATTCTAAAGTAATATGCAAGTCAAGAAGGCAAAATTTAAATAATTTCTTTCATGGACAGGTCTTTGAAATATAGTCTTTCAACAGAAAACAATGCCCCTGAAGTAGAATGATTAAATGCTATAGTCAGAATGTCATTGAGTTTATCATTTAGCTCCCTATTTAAAATGCATGTTAAAAAATAAATTACTGTTGACTGAACTGGGTGACAAAAAGAAGGCACAGTGTTAATGATGGAGAGTATAGAGAGTAGAATAAGTACTGCTACCAAAGACTTTCCTATATTAACAATTTTAGTAGGATCAAATCCTTACTATGTGGAATAATTTACCATATTCTGTCTGAGGCACATAAATGGTGATCTTCACAGCGGCAATCAGGCCACAAGTGTATACACAGAAATCAAAACAGTTTCTTAGCATAATACTTAGCCATACGACTTACTAAGATTATGTAGATAATGTTAATATATGCTAATCTTGTAAACATACTGCAGAATGGTATGACTCACAAATACATGAAAATCAAAGTTAATAAAGGCCATAGTAACCCCACATTTCTGAGAATACAAACTAGTATAGATGGAAATATTGATAAGAGAGAATTAAATTTATTTTCTACATTAATAGTCTAAATCAAATTGTCAAATTCATCCAGCCCTCATTAGAGCATATTTCTGAAAGCAAATTCAGCCTTTTGGAGGAAAGAAGGAAGTGAATCTATTCTCCCAACAAATGACCAAATTCATTCATACCAATAAAGAAGAATAAGATCAGTTAATTACTTCTCTGACCCATGTATCTAACCAGTTATATGGACCTTTTCAATATATAGCACACGGAGTCCAAACAAGGAAATAAGTACTTCCTGCATAAAATGTATATTGGAAAGACAATGAGTGAACAACAGGTTTGAAAACTTTCTACTTTCCAATTTTATTGAAACCCCATTAATTAGAGAAGAAAAGTCTTCACAACCCTGAGAGTTGTAGCATATTTTGAAAGTGTGACACTTTTGTTCCTTTCTCGTTTTCTAAATATTTAACATACACATGAATTTAGACAGAGTTTATCTTTTTTTCGGATCAAATAAATAGCATGGGATAAGACCAATTAACTGAAGCAAGAGAAGTATTAATATGTATTCTGGTTTTGGCAAGATTTGACTGAATGCAAAATTTTGCTGTATATGTTTGTGTGTATGAGAGTATTTGTATGTGTGTTTATGCACCTGTGTGTCTGTGTGTATGCGCGTATGTGAGTATAAGGGAAGACAAACAACGACAGGATGTTCTAGCGTTCCTTCCTGGTTAAATACATAGAAGGCTCCATTACCATGGAAACCAACGAGGAAAGCAATTCTTTTTTTGCCCATTTATTCTCTCCTCATATTTAGCAGGATATGAAGAAAAGATCATGTTACATTGATGTAGTTAGAACAGGAAGTCAATTATGACTGAAAATAATAGTAATCAAAAAAGCTGCAATACTGCTAGTTAGGCATCATTACTATTTGGAGCATATTAGTGGTGGTAGTAAGGGCAGCAATCCAACCACAAGTGTAGGCATGGAAACCAACAGTTTTTTTTTTTGTTTTTTTTTTAACACAATTCTTAACCAAGACCTCTTAGCTAAAATTAGGTAGATATTGCTAATATATGCTTATTGTGGTGTGGATCAGAACAGGATTTTTGTGACTAAATCTATCACCTTAAGTAAGCATAGAAAATATGAGGGGAGATGGTGATATAACAAGGCTTACCACCTTGGTAATCTTTCATTCATCTATTTGTCAGACAAGTATATATGGACATTTGCTACATACCAAATACAGGGTCAGAATAATGAATTAAAACATGGTTCCTAACTTTAAGAGTTTATAATAGAGTTTGGAAGGAAAAACATGTAAACCAAAAATACTATGTTTGGAGGGAGAATAGATAAAGATTTCAGCAAGGGCTAATATGAGCACAGATTTGAAGTATCTTGATAGACTTTGAGTAGGGACAGGGAAAGAATCAATGGGCTTTCCTGAGTAAATGGTACAGCAATTCACTAGAAAGAGTCTAGTTATTGCTTAGGTGAAGGTCTTCAGATTTATTGTTTACGAGATTGGGGGGAAAGGGGGAAGATGGATAGAGATTCCCAGGATTCACTCCCAGAATCAACAGTACAAGAATCCACAATTTAATATGCATCTCAAGTAATTTAGATATATGTGGTCCTGGATGGAGAAGCACCATGGGAAAGTCAGTGTGAAAAACTGTGGGGAGGTGTAGAAGGGTTTCTCCAAGCAAAATAAAGAGTTTAGACTTCAATCAAAAGGCTGTAGGAGAACCAGAAAAATATTTTATTCCAGGGACTAAGGTGATCAGATTTGTGTTTTAGTAAGATCTCTAACTCAACACTGTGGAGAAAGTATATGCATCTTATTCTTAATATCAGTAACTCATTCAAGGATACCAGATGCTCTTTAAAAAGTGCTAACTGAAGCTTATTTCCAATTGTTATAAGTGGAAAGAATTATAATGCATAAAGCACCAACCCCAAATCCCTAACACCTTTTAAAGCATAACTAAAATATCTCCAAACTATTATTTCCTGATCAAACAATGTGATTGCTAAAGTGCAGTGCTTTGTGCAGAGTAACAAGGCGTCTCATAATGCCAGTGATATCAGACATGCAAATCTTTAGCTGACATTGAAATTGACACAGCTTTGTAAATAAAAAATTCATAAAATTTTCCAGTACAAATATCAAGTGAAAAACGTTCAAAGATGTTTTAGTATTAAAATCCAGAATGAATTCTATGGGGAACCATGAACCAGGTTGCTACTCTGCAGGGTAAACCTATATAAGGACAAGTAAGCCTCAACGGAGGAAATTAACCTAGTGGAAAATGCAATGAAAAACCACGGCCACTATATGGAAGATCCAAAAACAAATGAGAAGCAACTTCTTTCCCACATTTTAGCATTTGAAGAATTGCAGTATGAATAAATAAAAATACATTTAAAGATTGTATAAATCCAGAGAAGTATCCAAATTATTGATGACTTTGCATGTTACAGAACACTTTCCAGGTAGAGAAAAAGGCTAGTGCATCAAATCAGTCTTTAAATCAATAAATATCTAAGTCATATGAAATATGTAGGCAAATTCTAAAAGACATAATAAAATCTAATTCATGACTTCTCCAAGGGTGATTTTTCCCTAAAAATATGGGGCATGAACAGATTTTTGTGTGCATTAGATTTAATCTTTGAGGTGTTTCAAAATGCATAAATAAGCCAGCTTGGAGATCATACATTTAATTTTCCTCATTATACAAAATTCAGATGAAATTGGACATCAAGATCTCAAGTCGCCTAGAGACGAACTTTCAAAATCCCTTTCCTTGTATTCCTCGGGATTTTTTTTTGTTTTTTTTTTTATTTCTTATTTTTAAATTAAATATTGCTTTATTTTGTCTGTTTTACCCCTCTTTGCCTTGCCTCATGAGTGTAAGAACACATGGCTTCACAAGGAGAGAATGAAAACCAAGCCCCCTGAGCAACACCTGCAACCGGAGAAAAACCCCACACTTCAATAAGCCTAATTGAAGCCTCCAAAAGGCTCCTTCAACAGGCTTAGGGAAATTTTGTTTTCCAATCATATCACCATTTATATTGATGATCTATCAGACAAATGTCTGAAAGGGCACTATAACCACAATAAACCCCACATAAAAATGTCCCTCCCTTGAAAGCCTCCTGTTAACCAAAAGGAAACAAAGACATTACATATTCTTTTTACATAACAGCAAAGTCAATTACAACCTGGCATTTTCCCTCATTTAAACTCACCACTAGAAAAATAATGCTTCCAACCACATTACAGTTTTGATAACAAGAACCTGAACTGTCAGCACTGTCCCATCCAGAGTCCTAACAATTTAATTAGCAACACCCTTATCAGCAACATCGAAAAACAGGACAAAGCTTCTGACAATGAACACATCCAATCTCCAGCTGTTGAAGGACAGCATAGTACAAATCAGCTCGAATAGGAAAGTCACCTGAGAACTCCTGATAACATTCGTTGTGCAAAGCAACCCACGGAAACAAGGATTGAACAGAGGAAGTTAAAAAACAAAAAACAGAAGCAGTAATTCAAAAACAAGGAAATGAAAGCATTTATAAAGCCACTTGGAAACACAACAGTTAGGTTGGAAGTATGGCTATGTGAATTAAAATAACAAGACCCTCCCCCCCAAAAAAAAGAAAAACGTACTTAATACATGTCTCAGGCTCTATTAAAAACTTTACGAAAAGTGTCTTCAGATTCTAATATGCTGTTAGTGGCTCTCTCATTGTAGTTCAAGGAGCAGGAAGGTCTGAAAATAAGCCCGAGGTTGCATGAAGAATAAGCTACCTGGGACTGAGCGGTGCCTGTCTTCTGGCAGTAGGGACCATTCAAACTCAGCTTCCCATGGCTCCACTCACCAGTAGAGGGAAATGTAATATCCCATCCGTCCTGTGATCTACAAATTCTAGTAGTTGGCATTTCCAGGCAATGCTTTTAAACAGCTGGCATCCTAAGTCCAGGCTGCCCAGTATCCATCGATCTGTGTGTCCTGCCCCACCCCCAGCCACCCACATAGCCATCACAGGCTTCTCTAGGGGAGGACAGGAGGACCAGGGGTGCCCAGGCCTTCTCTTCTTTTGCTAATCCTTGGTTACACAGGTTTTCCCAATAAAGCCTATTCCTTAGTTGTGTAGGCTTCATAAAAATGCATCCTGAACCCTGGGGCATTAAAGGCAGAAACCCAGATGGTTGTCACAAAGGACAACAGATAGGGACACAGAAATCAGTCACCTTGCACCACTTTCCTACGGAGGCAATAGAATTTCATCTTCTATTGCTAAAGTCATGGGTTAAGCAAAAAAAGAACACAGAGCAAGGGCACAGAGGGTAACTCAAATGCAAATTTAAGTATTGGCTTACATATCAATAACCTAAAGGAAACCAGGTAGAATTTTAATTAACTGCCTCAGATACTTATTTGCCCTTTTTGGTTTACATGGGATTATGTTTGTGGGTTTCACTTCTGAATGTCAATTGCAAAAAATATATAGACATTTGAATTCCCCTAATCAGAAAATACAGGAAGCTGTTGGTGAGGATATGTTCAGAGTAATGGTTGCAGATTTTTATGAGCATAAGTGTCTTTTAAAAATATTACATTATTTTTATGAAATAATTGCAAAGAACAACTCATAAAGAGGTTTATAAATTACAGTATTCATATTATTCTGCCCTCTAACAAGAAACAATGAGACATAAGTTATCATAGAATGCTCATTTAGCACTGTGGAATAAAGGCAAGGAGGCAGAAAATTCTCTCAGTGGAATCCTGCTTATCTTGGTTCCCATCCCAGACCCTTCACTGAATCCTAGTACCAATCCCTGCCACAGACACAAAGAAGACAGGACTAATGTGTTAACGGCGATACCTGCACCATCTGGTAATTTTGTCAGTGGTCAACTTACTCCACTATCCTCAAAAAAAAAAAAAAAAAATACACCCACATACACATACATATTCTCCATGGAATCCAATTTAAAATGTGTATATATAGAGGAGACCCTAATTCTGAGACTTTCTGAATCACGACTGTCTCAGATATTCTTCGCTTTCCAGTGAGTATGAATTCAACCTCCAAGTAACCTGAGCCACTGAAACATGAAGATCTATGCTTAAAGTCCTGAGCACTCACATAAAAAAGAAGCCAAGAAGTGAATCTGTAAAATAATTGTCAACTTTTAGTTTACCTAGATGGAGAATGAGACAGAGACAGAGAGAGGAGAGAATGAATGAATACATAATTAAAAGGTAATAGACATACTATACCTTAATATTAACCTGTGTTAAAAAGATCTTTTAAATATACTATGTAAGTAGATTTTCTTACATAGTATAAATTTGCATTGAATTGAAATTTCCAGTCACAGATAACTCAGGTCATTAACTCTTCTATTACTGACAGTCAAATAAAAAATTATCTTTCTACCTACCTTGTTATTTGTACCTGTTACCAAAAGTATTATTTTTATATTGCAGCTTTTCAAAATTCTAAGGTGCCTTTCTCTAAGAGATGGAAAAACCTACCTTCTATGCCTATATCTTTCATTAAAAAGCAACAAATGCTAAAATATATTATTCATAATCTATCTAAAAAATTATGGACCTGCCTTCTAAAAAATTCATGAGTTCTTTAAAGATAGTGATCATCTTTACAAAAAAATATTTTCTCACCAGTGTGCAGCGTTTGCTGTTCCTGAGACACAATTCTGAAACTCATCATAAATTCCTTGGCAAGCAAGAGATTTTAGCTCCTGAATGAACAAAGAGATGCTATGTAAGAGAGAACTGACAACCAAATAAGTCACTGCCTTACAAAACTTAGCAGTTGGAGCAAATACGAAATGATTTGCACTGACATAAGCCTGACTGAAGACTTTTTTAAAAGATATATTTATGAACCAACTGAGAGTTTAACCTGTGATAAATGCACATTTTGAACATAATTACTCCAATATTTAAAATGAATGCATCACATCATATCAATTATTACTTCTCTCTTTTATTCATTCAAGAAACATTTGTTCAAGGGTCTTCATAGCAGACAAGCAGCATTGTGCCATGTATTGGGCACAGGAAATTACAGCAAGGCAGTTCATGACCTCATAGAGTTTAGAGTCTAGTGAGAAAGACAGAAATTAGATAAATAATCACACACAAATATGTAATTATATTGTTTAAAGTGCTATTTGTGTGGGCCTTAGGAGACTAATTTAGGTTGGGGCATCAGGGAAGATCTTTCTGAGGAAGGTATTCAAGCTGGATCTGGAAGAAGAAAAACCAGACAAAGAGACAGAGATTCTCATTTCTGATAAAAAGGTAGGATAGGCTTATGGGCCACCTCCTCTCTGAAATAAAAAATCTAAAATACCTGGAAAATATTTTTAAATCTTAATAAAATGCATCAATGTGGAGGCATGAAAGGTAAGAAAAGTTAAAGTGAGGCACTGAGAGAGGTAAGATGATCAAGTGATATGATTATGACTAGTAAATGCAAAAAGCATCCCAAAGTAATTTTCAGAATTTAGAAAAGAGTTTAGCAAGGTTGCTGTTTAAATTATCAATATACAAATATAATATATACAATAACGATTTTAATGAAGGAAAAATTTTTAAAATACCATTATAGTAGCATCAATAATATAAAGTGAATAGGAATAAATCTCTATGGAAAAAGGCAGGAAAAAATACAGACATTAAAGAAGACACAATAAAATTAAGAAATATACTATATTAATGGATTAGAAGATTCTGTATTATAAAGAATAGATCTGAAGATTCAATCCAAGCCCAATTAAATTGCCATTTGTTTTTTGTTTATTTCTGGAAGTTGATGTGTTTATACTAAACTATATTCAGAAGCACAGACACTTTTGAATAAGAATAAGTTGGGTGAAAAGGTATAGTGGATTTTATTACCAGATATCATTATTGGTTAAGGGATAGATAAACTAACCAAAGAAACTTATTGGAGAAACCACAAACAGATCCATCCATCCATGGACATTTGCTATACAACAGACAAATACAGAAGAAAACACAGGAGAATATCCTCATAATCTCATGGTAGAAAATAATTTCTTCAGACCCAAAAAGCACAAACCATAAAGGATCATCTAAATTCACCTACTCTAAAATTAGAAACAAAATACATCATAAAGAAAATGAAACGGCAAGCCACAATGGGGAAAAAGGTATTTGCAACCATATAAGTGAAAATGAATTAGTATCCACAATAATCAAATACATCAATAAATGCAAACAATTCATAGGGAATAAGCAAAAACTTTAAAAATTAAGTAAGCACGGAGGGGAAACTACCCCAATTAGAGAAAATCACGTGGCAAATACCGAAAGGCAGGAAAACCTGGCATGTCTGAGATATTGAAAAGAATCCTAAGGTTGCTTTAGCCTCTTGAATGAGGGAGAGAATAAGACAAAAAGAGATCGAAGAGAAAGGAAGGGTTCAGATGATACAGAATCTTGTAAGATAAAATTCAATACCCTCAACCTACCCTGAGTGCATTTCATGTACCCTTTTCTCTAGTGTAACCAGTACATTTTTCAGTACCTCCCAAACGGAGAAAGACATACATGTCCACCATTGCCATCTCCACTTTCTGACTAATCATCTCAGACCTCAGTTCTCACTGCAGTACATGCCATCATGTCAACATAAGGGTCAAATTTTTATGTATTCTGTAACTGTCACAGTACTCCCTGATCCCCTTCTTCTGCCAAACTGTAAATAAAAAAAAAAAAAAAGCAATGAAATAATATTGTTTTAAATTATGACACATTTTTAAAAAAATTTTACTTCAGGTTGGGCTCAAATGTATATGAGATTTGTATATGATTAAGGCAGCATGTCAAATTAGAGGAAAAAAGTTATAGTATTAAAGAAATAGTGTTGGGACAATTGGCTAGGCAATTTGGGGAAAAAGAAAGTAAAAGGAAAAGCTGGATCTCCATTTCACCCCTTCCAACAAAATAAGTTCCAGACAGATAAAGGATATAAACATTCTGAAAGTGTGCATTTTTTTTTCCTAAAATAAAATGGAAAACTTTTAATCTAATATGGAGTAGAAAGGTCTCTCTCAATAAGTCAAAAAGCACAGAGGCCTTAGAAAAGATTAACAACTTTGTCCACCTTAAAAATCTGCATGATAATATAGCAAAGCTTAAAAAAAAGGCCAAACTACAAAATGAAAAAATTATTTTGCAGCACATGGCAGACAAAGAACCAATTTCTGTACTGCTTGAAGTGCTCTTATAAGTCAGAAATAGAAGCCAAAAACATAAAAGAAAAATGGGCAACACAAACAGAAATCTATATGAATTTCAAATATATGAAAATATCTTGATTTTTTTACATAATTAAAGGTATGTGAGTTAAGAGTTTTAAAAAAACATACCATTTTCACTAATCAGATTGGCAAAATTAAAGAAATATTGATAATTTAAAAATTGGTGAGTACTGGTGAACATTAGTGAATACCTAGCAGAAAAGGCACTTTCATATATTCTTGGTAAGAGTATAAATTGGTATGATCAATTTGGAACAAAATATAGCAAGATCTTTTACCATCCCTTTTATGCAACACTTTTACTTCAACATATATATTTGCATGTGTGTATTAAAAAAGTATTTGCAGTAATACCTTCTGCAGCATTGCTTTTAAATATCAAAAGACTGAAAACAATCTTAATGCTCATTAATAGGTGAATAATTAAATTAATGGTGTTATATCCAAACAGTGAAATACTGTGCAGTTCTTTGAAGAAAAAAATGAATCAAATCCTCATACCTAAGTGGGGAAAAAGAAACTAAGGGGTTAGAAGAGTAAGTGTCATTGCATTTAAATATACACACACACACGTGCTTGCATAAGAGAGAAATATTTCTCGATATTTTACTGTTAAATTTCTATAAATCGAATAAGTGATTCTGACCATGAAGCCAAGGGGTCTGAGGTGGCAAGGAGACTTATTTGTCATTATACATTACTTTTGTTTTGTTTTTTAGCTATATTCATAAATAGCTTTTTCAATTAAAAACAATAACTAGCTTGAAAATGTCATATATAAACACTGAGAAGCATCACTATTGTAACTTGTCTATTGTATGGGAGAGGATGAGATGGGTGTCAGATTTTGGTTTTCATGAAGTAAGTGCAGACAATGAACTGATCTGTTTTCCTTTAAATTTTTCAAGATAATTCATCCTCAAAAATGAAATGAAGGAGCTGGAAGTTTCGTCATGTGCTTTGAGTCATTTGACAAATGTGTCCACCGGTAGACTTCAGTCATCAGAAGATCATGCAAAGATGATCCAAGAAAGTGAAAAAACTAACAAACACAGAAGGAATAGTTATGAGCCAGGCATTGGCACCTTACATGGTTTCATTCATTTGTTCAAAAACTTATAAACCCAGGTACTATGCCTTGCATTAGAGATTTTGAAAAAACAAGCCAGGCAATAATAACTCTATAGTATTGAGTAGTTATGATGGAAAGACACATTACAAACAAGCAAAGAGATAAATAAGGTTATTTCAGATATGATACGTGCTGTAAAGAAAATTTTAAAAAACAACATGTAGTGTGTGTGTGTGTGTGTGTGTGTGTGTGTGCGCACGCGCGCACGCGTGCGCGCGCGTGCACTGGGGGTGGCAGACCTTAGGAATTTTATGTGTTTATCATGAAAATGATAAATTCTTAGAAACATCCAGTTTGGCTTAAAAGGCTTAGTCTTCGAAAATTTGAGCACATAAAACTTATCTATGATATTTGTCTAAACAAAACTTCGTGATACATTTTTAAAACAAGTTCTTCTAACAAAGAAATAAGAAAGTCAATCCAGTATACTCACTGGAAGACAGAAACTGGTGCTGGTCCCAAGTCCTAGACTGTAAAATGTTGTAGGATAATGTAAAAGTAAGCACATCTAAGGAACTCCAGGGTTTTGAGACGCTAAATGCCACCATGTCCCACTGGGTTTCTTGAGAAGTTTGCTAGGACTCTTATAAAAAACATATTTTCATATGTTATTTCATATTTCTCATACAGTTCCTCAAAACAGCCTATAGACAAACTAGCCCACTAGCTCTGAAGGGATGTCAAAGCAATCTGGCTGCATTATCTTCGAGAATAGATGGCAGTGGCATTGAATCATGGAGTTCCACCATGACCTAAAGCAGTAATATGGACAGTTATTTTATTGAATCAAAATAACAACAGCCACTGTGGTTAGGCAATTACCAGACACAAAATCATGTGAACTGAAATCACCCTGACAAGAGTATAATCCCTTTATAAAGTAGAGGAAACTGAAGCTCAAGGAAGTTCAGTAATTGTCTCAAAATTAGGAGGTTTGTACGACAGAACCAAGCTTTTAAATAAGATCCATTTGGGTCTAAGCCCCGTGCTATATATTTAGAAAACCTCAAACAAAAAGAGGGAGGAGGGGGGAGAGTAGGAGGATGAAGGAAGGGAAAAATAAAAGAAGAAAATCTCCAAACACACTAGTCCTCTGTTTTCCAAACTGTGGATTGTGACCCTAAGAAGGGGTTATGGAATGGATATCTACTCATTAGCTAAGAGGAATAAACAACACAACCTCTATGCATCTGCACTACTCTTTTTTTTTTAATGTCTACAGATGACTGGAACCAGTCCATTCTTAAAAGAGAGAGCATAGCGGATAAAGTTCAAGTGCTGGAGTCGTAATGAATGACTAGAACTAGAATCTCAGCTCCAACTTAAGAGGCAGAGTAAGAGGCAGAGCTGGGACAAAGGCACTCTGGCTCCAGCCTGTGTTCTTAACCACTGCCTTTCAAGCCAATTTAGTAGAAGGGAACTAAGGAAAAACATGCACCCCTTTCATTTTGAAGGCTTTCCTCACTGGAAGGCAGCTGTGTGAGGAAGTACACCAGATATGAAGCAGCATGGAGAAATGTCCCCAGATGCCCCTCTAGAAGGGCTACAGGTCCCCTGACTACAGTGGCGCTGAAGCCTGCAAGACTGAGCCCTGGGTTAGAGTACAGGTTCTAAGAGCCTTCCCAGCTTTAAATTCTATAGCATGGATTTGTATACTTCCATCAAAAACACCTTTTATAAAAGTTTGAATAGGAGTTAAAATAATATAATTTTGGCAAAAGATCAGAGTTCTCTCTGGGAAAATCAGTAGCTCCATATGGCTACATGGTTGACTTGATTAGCCTGATGATCTAACTAAAGTTGACTCATACAAGTGACAGTTCCAATAGAATGCTGTATTGAATACATAATATTATTGTGTTGAATGCATACTAATGTTGAATCGAATACATATGGTAATCAATCCATAGCGTACTCACTCATCAACAATATTTATTGTGCTAGCCCTGTTCTAAGTGCTGAGATACAGAAAAGAACAAAACAGACAAAAATTCCTGCTTAGCCACCTTCTAAAGTTTTCATAAATTATACCCTAAACTAGGCGGAAATAAACAGCCCTGCTTTTCTGGATTTTAAGAAAAAGTCTAATAAACATGTATTTTTAACTTTCAAAATTAATATACAATAAGGAGTAAAAATTAAGTTTTAAGTTTTATTTGTGCTGTTAAGTTGTAAAAAGATTCTTTCCAATAGATATTATTTTTCATTCTTGCTTTATATGCCTCATTTGGTAGATTTTTCCTTCAGAATTTTTTTTACATGTTCTTAGAATGCTAAAACTTACTCCTTTCTCTCTTGTCAGAAAAGGGCTTTCTCATTTGACAATTATGACTTGGAGGCATAAGGAAAAAAATGGCACGATTTTTGCCTAACACCATGAAAGGTGACTCAGTAAGCAGGCTCTTTCCTGTGTGGTGAAGATATATACATACTCTGAGTACAAAAAAATACACCATACATAAGATACAGAAAAAGCAGAGATGACAGCAGTCCTCCTGATTTCTAAACTGTACGTGGATTAACGTGTTCTGAGATAGCAGAAGCCAACATGACCATCTCCAGTCACGGTGACAACTATTTCCAGAAGATGACATGACAACAAATGGGGCCTCCACAGCAGTCCATTCCACTCTGAATCTTCAACAGTGTTCATAAATAGGTCTGTTTCTGAAAGTCACTATGTTTAAATAAAGAGAAAATAGTCATAACCCCTGAGGTGATCAAGGTATGATTTTTATCAGTGATATTTTCATCCTATTACTCAACCCCTGAGTGAACTAAATAGGATTAAAAGAATCTAAAAGATCTGGGCTTACTTAAGCATAAAATGGCTTTGGTGCTATTACTCATCCAAATTCAGGGAATAATATGTCAGTGTCAGGAGAGTACATATCCCCGGACAAGGAGCATAGCCTGTTATTAATCCTGAGTCCAAAAGACATTTTGGAGCAAATGTCATTTTATCTCTATAAATGTTCTATAAATTTATTTTATTACTCTCCTTGGTTCACTAAACAAATACATGTGTAGACTTTTTTTCAGAATTGCCCTGATTATTCATTTTATGGCACAATGTAAGCATAAAGGAAAGATTTTGAGAATGATCTGAAACAAGCGGTCATAAAATCTTCAGTTGATAAAGTTAAATGTAATTTAAAAATGCTTTTTAAGATAGCTTAATTGTGACTGGAAGAATTAGCAACTCTACCAGCATAACTATTTAGCACCAATTAAAATGATAGTTCAAATGTAGGCTCAATCTTCCCAAGATACTTATGTTTATTTCTCTTACAGGATAACTAATTTCTACAATACAATTTCTTGTAAAGCATACATGATACAAATAAGCCCCATTACACATATGACCAAGACTGAAAAAAAAATAGTTAACATGGAAAACGTCTTTTCACAGGAACTAAGATCAAGCTACAGAATGGCATCAAATCTCTAATATCTCTTGATAAGGTCACTGTTACACTTGAGAAGTCATTCCCTTAATCAAATAAGCAATTTGCATATATTCTAGAAACATTCTTCAGTATATTTAAATTAAGGGATAGCCCCAAAAATAGAGTTGTAAAGGAGTTGTTAACATGGATTAAGAAATAGTTCCTGTTTTAATTCCATAGAATCTGTCCTAAGATTTAATTAGTAAAGACATGTCTGTTGTAGTGAAAACATTTTTGTACCACTTCCTATGAAAAGGACAAAAGTTGGCATTCACTATTACATTGTTAATGGGAAAGGGGGTGTAGTGTTGGTTTTGTATTATGAGATCCCTCTAATTTTTCAAAGAGGTCTGTGACTCTCCTGCACATGGCCCAGAGAATTTTATGAACAGACTGATGAACATAACTCCTTTAAATACTTAGTTAAATCCTCGGGTAGTGGTGCAATCTTTATATTTTCTGTATTCATTTTTTAATATTTCAATGTTACTAAATACCAAGGTTTACTACAGCCACTAAACTCTGCAGCAAATTTAAGTGTAACAACCAATTTTTACCAGTTTAAATAATTATAAAAATGAATAATAATGAATAGTTATTGATGATATCTATTTTCTGCCTTTGAGAAAATTTGTTTATTTTTAATCAAAGAAAATTGTTAAATAAGAAAGCATATACATATATAGTAAATGGCAATAATCAAATCATGACTATCACAAAATTAGTAGTATATTAAGAATTAAAGAAAAATCACAATCAAATAAAGTGAGAAAGCTTGATTAGTAATGACACTTAAGGAATGAGGTTTCTGATGCACTTTCTGGTTAATCATCAAACATAAAAACCCCTTGTTTACTACACTTTTTTTTTTTTACCAAACTTCATACGGATGTTTTGTTTAATCTTCAGGAAATCATTACGACCATAAGTGAACTTACTGATGACTGAGGGTTTGGCGATAACTTAGAGGGGTAAATCTTAATATGATTATCACTCTAATTTCTGGAATATTGTTTGAACTGAATTCATTTTCTGGGAGCTGGGTTAGGTATTTTTCTGACACTCTATTCCCCTAGCATTTTATGTACACTGGTTCTACCACTTTATAAATTACATTGGAATGATGTTATATGTACCTGAAAGCCCTAAAGATAGTTTTCATAGTTGTATCCTTAGCATCTATCCTATGGCCTGACATATTATTTATTGAGTAGATACACAATAAAGATGAGTTGAACTGAATCACTCATGGCTCACATCAGAGATGAATGAAATAGATAACCCTTTCATTCACCTTCATTAGAGATCAAAGAATATTGAAGCCTAATCCAAGTGTATATGGTAGAAAAAACAATATAGATATGATTCTAAAAATGGAGTAAATGTGTTTTACTTCACAAATAATGTACTGCATTGTTTTATTTGTAATATTAACAAATAGGGTTATAGAAGAACAAAGAATACTAAACAAAAAATAATGTAGATTTAATCACACTGTCTCTGTGAGTATAAATGTAAAAAAACAGCAATTTACCACAGCAGTAAAAGAGACAAGAATAAGTAACAGTGCCTGCAGATTTATTCTTTCCATTCTGGAAATAGTTACAGAGTTGATGACTGAAGAGAAGAGAGCTGAAGCAAAGGTACAACTTAAAATACATAAAGGATGTTTGTTTTATTGCATTTTTTAATTTAGTAAAAAAATCATACAGTCCTTTACAAAGAATACCTTAAAAGTTCAATTTTTAGAAATTCTCTATAGTATGTATAGTATGTAAAGTTAAAAACTGGTGAACTTGAAACAAGAATTCAAATCCAACCATTAACAAACATAAACCATTAATAAAAGCTATCATTTATTGAGCATTTATTATGCGTCAGGTACATAATTACCTTCATGTATTAAGCCCTTTATCCACATTGGCTCACTTAATTTTTATGGCCACTTTGAAGTAGCTATCATTTTCCCCTTGGATCAGATAAGAAAACATTTGGTAGGCTAAAACCATATACACTTTCTAAGACAGTTTAACTGTTTATATATAGCTTGCTCTAAGTGCTGTTTCCGACACTGTTCTTTAATTAAATTAATGTAAAATTTCTAAGTCTAGAAACGGAATGTTTCATTTGCACTAGAATTTAAGAGATTACTACAATACATTAAGAAGGGTGAAGGATAGCTACTGTACTAAAAATAATAACTTTTTACTTTTGTAAAAAACATAATTCTGAATTGTCCAAAAGAAAATTTCACATTGGGCTAATAATCCAAGGCGCAAATTTTTATCTAATTATGTAACTACTGAAGAAAGTAGTATTCTACACTCACCAAAAGGAGAAAATATTTACAGAAATGTGTGCAAGTTTTATGTAATAGATAAGCGACAGAATAACATTATTTGTTTGTCCTATGTCTAAAGATACTTCGCTATTATAAAGAAACCAAGCTGATTGTTTTAGAGTGGTTACTTGATGGGTTGTTTTTATAGCAGAAGAAAAAAGTTAAATTTAGGAATATGTGAGAAGAATCATAGAACACTCTAAATTCCCATCAAATATTTGAATAGTGCATTATAAAGAACAGAAAATAGGATTTTAAAAAGAAACTAAACCATGGAAATGGCTTACTAAAAGATAACATTTGCATTGATAAAATTAAAAATATATATGATATTCAAATCCTATTAAAAAGCAAGTCAGAATGTCAGACTAATTGAATCATTTGTTATGAATTGAAAAGTTGAAATCCTGAGTAAAATAATAGATAAGAAATACAGAGCTAATTTTTAAGTCAGTTTGTGAAACCTCACTTATTTGATTTTAACTTTTTAATATGGTATTTTTCTCATTAGACTAGTTTCTGATTTACATTGTTTGGTGATTTGGAGCTATGTACCCCAGAAAAAACATGTTCTTAAACTTAATCCATTCTTGTGGGTGTGTACCCTTGTAAATAGGACCTTCTCATGAAGTTACTTCAGATAAGGTGTAGCCAAGGATGGGTCTTAATCCTATTACTGAATGATTTATAGACAAGGTCACAAGAGAGAAAGAGGGAGCAGCCAGACGCTGAAAATCAAAGGAACCCAGAAGAGAAGAGAGGCCAAGAGGGACCACCATGTGCATTGCCATGTGACAGAGGAGCCCAGGACCGAGGATCACTGGCAGCCAGCCCCAGAATTCAGGTCTTCGTGAAGAAAGCATCACTTTGATTTGGATTTTTCCTAGGGTGGTGGGGTGGTGGCTTGAAGTTGTATGTACTCCAGAAAAACACGTTCTTAAACTTAATCTGTTCCTGTAGGCATGAACGCATTGTAAGTAGGATCTTTTGATGAGGTTACTTCACTTAAGAAGGTGTGGCTCACCTCAATCAGGATGGGTCTTAATCCTATCACTGGAGTCCTTTATACGAGGAATGAAATTCAGAAAGAGAGAGAGAGAGAGAGAGAGAGAGAGAAAGCCCCAGGAAGCAGCCAGAAGCTGAAATCAATGCTACATAGAAGAGAAGGGAAAGACCAGGAGGCAGTGCCATGTGCCTTGCAATGTGACAAGCTAGGGACCAAAGATTGCCAGCAGCCAACCCCAGAATACCAGTCTTTGGGGAGAAAGTATCACCTTGAAACCTTGATTTGGACTTTTTTTTTAGCCTTAAAACCATAAGCTAACAAATTTCCATTGTGTAACCCAACCCATTTCATGGTCTTTGCTTGAGTAGCCTCAGAAACTAAAACATCTAGCCTCACAATCATGAACCACTAAATTCCTATTGTTTAATCCCATCCACTGCATGGTATTTGCTTTAGCAATGAGGAAACTAAAACACATTGCTTGCTACTAAATTAGTACCAATATGTCCAGTGACAATTACTAATGGACATTTCTCTGATTTCGTAACTAGCAAAATAAATATATGAATAAATAAGTACAGTTTTCGTTGGGAAGCTAACCATAATCTCAGGCTTAAAAGAAAAAATATAAAATACACATATTTTTTTCTTTTCCAGGTAGGTTATTTCTATATACTTAGACTAAAATAATACATGCTCACTACAGAAAATTCATGAATAAAAGTCTAAAAAAAAAAGAAAGACAAAATTCTCATTGCTCAAAAACAAATCCCATCAGCCTTATGGGTTTATCTTCATAATGATTCATATGTAGAAATACATACTTTTTTTATAAATAAAATAATCCTAAATATGATATTTTACAACCTGCTGTTTTTCTTACAACATATCAAGAGCTTCCCAAGAAATGAATACAATTAGAAATTATGCTTCTTAGTGGATCCATCATGTTATATTTTATTGAAGTGCTAGGATTTTATATAAGTAAACCTTAGTAATAGATATTTAGTTTGCTTTAAGTTTTTCTAGGATCACAAACAATTATTCAAGTAACATCTTCACACATTTTCCTCCCCAAATGTGCTCAGTTTTTTCCTGAAAATAAATGTCAAGAGTAGGATTGCTGGGTAAAAGAATAAACATATTACAATATTTTCATTAATTAACATTTCTCTCAAGAATGTATGACTGCTTTTAACTATTGTTTAATACTTAGGGAGGGTACCTAACACAATTTGTGAAAATTCAACTTTTTCTTCTATCTTTCTACATGCTCTTTTCCTCTGTTAATGAACAATCCTTTTCCTTTATTTATTTAAAAATAATTGGAAGGCAGGGCTCATAACTATTATAGAGATAAACTCCATATGATTTTTTCTATGAACATATATTCTTTCATTCAAACATACCATATTATATTGATAAAAGCCAAATAAAAACTGCAAAAAAATACTTAAAAAAATTAAACCAGAGGGAGAAAGAAGATGGCAGCATAGAGAGGAGTGGAAGTTAGTTAGCCCCCTGGAACAACTAATAAACAACCAGGAACAACTAGCAAATAATCTGAAATAACTGCTGGGGAACAAACGTGACTGTCCACACATCATACACCAACCTGAATTAGGAAGAATGCCTGAGATCAGAGCATGAAATCTGTAAGTAATAACTGCAGACCCAAGCTGAGAGCCCCTCCCCCACAGTAGCCCAAACTGCAAAACCTTGCTGTGATAGAGAGCAGCACTCTCTGAACAAGCGAATACACCTCAGTCCAGCTCCAGCTGGAGTTTTGATTAACAGACGTGCACTGCTCAATACTATGCCCAACAAGTAGACAGAGGCTTTTAGTGACAACTGACCTTAAAGAGCCAGCAGACTTCTCTGTGCCAGGAGGGGAGCCCAGAGGACCAGGTGCTATCTCTGGCCAGCAGGTGAAGCTGAGGGGACTGTGAACTTGCCCTGAAGAGGGGCTTTGTGTCCTTTTTTCTCTCTCTCAACTTGGGCAGTTCAGTGGATAAAGCCACAGCCATTTTCAGTTTATGGCCCTCTGACCCAGACAAGGATGGAGATAGCAGGGTCGGAGAGACAAAGAACCTATTTAAATGCAAATGAAAACTCCCTAGGGGGTCTATCTTCCCTAAGAGGAAGGAGGTGATGCGCAGCCCTACTGCCAGCCTCCCATTCAGAACCAGACCCCAGAGCCTGGGGAAAAACAGCCAAAACAAAAACTATGGACTAAGGGGGCCACACCTCCTTACATCAGTCAGGAGCAACAGGCTAACAGATGCCACCTGCTGCGAAGGTTAGGAAAAGCACAGTGGCTTGAGGCCTTGCAGGGTGTGTCCATTTTTTAAGACACACCCTCAGGGAGACCTGATATTGAATATTGCCCCTTTCTGAGATCTGAGCCCATTCTGGTCTGGGAATATCTGATTGGGGAAACCAAGGAAACAAGATGCCTGGATAACAGAAAACTGCAACCTACACTAAGAAAAATGAAGTTATGGGTGAGTCAAAGGAACAAACTTACACTTCAACTGAGATACAGGAGTTGAAACAACTAATGCTAAATCAATTCAAAAAGTTTAGGGAAGATAAGGCAAAAGAGATGAAGTGTATAATGAAAACACTGGGTGACTATGAGGTAGAAATCAAAAGTTCGAAAAAACACCTGGCGGAATCTATGGAAATTAGAGGCAGAACACAAGAGATGAAAGACACAATGGAGACATACAACAGCAGATCTCAAGAGGCAGAAGAAAACACTCAGGACACCTGAATTTCTACACACAAAAGAACAGATAGGGAAAAGAATGGAAAAATATGAGCAACATCTCAGGAAACTGAATGACAACATGAAATGCATGAATGTACATGTCATGGGTGTCCCAGAAGGAGAAGAGAAGGGAAAGGGGGCAGAAGCAATAATAGAGGAAATAATCAATGAAAACTTTCCCATCTCTTAAGAAAGACATAAAATTACAGATCCAAGAAGAATAACATACCCCAAGCAGAATAGATCTGAATAGTCCTATGCCAAGACCCTTAATAATCAGATTATCAAACATCAAAGAAAAAGAGAGAATCCTGAAAGCAACAAGAGAAAAGTGATCCATCACATACAAAGGAAGCTTGATAAGACTATGTGCGGATTTCTCAATAGAAACCATGGAGGAAAGAAGGAAGTGATGTGATATTTTTAAGATACTGAAAGAGAATAAATGCCAACCAAGAATCCTATATACAGCAAAATTGTCCTTGAAATGTGAGGGAGAGTTTAAAATTTTTTCTGACAAACAGATAATGACAGAGTTGGTAAACAAACAAGATACCTGCTCTACAGGAAATACTAAAGGGAGCACTACAGACAGATATGAAAAGACAGAAGTGAAAGGTTTGGAACACAATCTTGGGTGATGGTAGCACAACAATGTAAGTACACTGAACAAAAATGACTATGAGTATGGTTGAAAGAGGAAGGTTAGGAGCATGTGGGACACCAGAAGGAAAGAGGAAAGATAAAGAGTGGGGCTGTATAACTCAATGAATCCTAGAGTGCTCAACAACTGTGATAAAATGTACAAATATCTTTTTACATGAGAGAGAACAAATGAATATCAGCCTTGAAAAGTATTAAAAATAGGGTGGTCTTGGGGGAAAAAAATACCATCAATGCAAAGTAGAGACTAAAATTAACAGAAACATTGTAGTATGCTTCCTTTAATGTAACAAAGGCAATACACCAAAGCTAAATGCATATAAGAGGAGGCCATAAAGGAGGGGTATGGGACTCTTGGCATTGGTGACATTGTCTGACTCTTTATTCTACTTTAGTTTAATGCTACCTTTCCTTTTGTTGCTTCCTAGCTGTCATTTTTTTTTTCTCTTTCTTTTTTTCTTTTGTCTCTCTAGCTTCTTTGACACTTCCTCCTTCTTTGTGGAAGAAATGGAGATGTCCTTATATAGATAGTGGTGAGAGTGGTGAATACATAAATACATGACTATACAGGGAACCACTGATAGTTTACTTAGGATGGAATGTATGGGGTGTGAACAAAACCATCTTAAAAAAAATGGATTGATGAAGAAACCTTGAGGACAGTATATTGAGTAAAAGAAGTCAGACACATACGGACAAATATTGTGGGGTCTCACTGATATGAACTAATTATAATATGCAAACTCACAGACATGAAATGTAAGTTACCAGGATATAGAACGAGGCTAAAGAATGGGGAGTGGTTGCTTATTATGAGCAGAATGCTTAAGTAGGTTGAACTTACGTGTTTGAAAATGGACAGAGGTGACAGTAGCACTTTGTGAAAATAACTAACAGTGCTGCATGGTCTGTGAATGTGGTGGAAAGGGGAAGCTTAGAGTCACATATGTCACCAGAAGAAAAGTTAGAGGTTATGAGATGGGAATATATGAAAAAGTGAATCCTGTGGTAGGCAATGTCTGTGATTAACTGTACAAATATTAGTAATCTCTTTCATGACTACAACAAATGCATGACACTATAACTAGAAGTTAATAATAGAAGGGGATATAGGGAGAAAAGAACACCTATTGCAAACTATATACTACAGTTAGTAGTATTTTAGCATTCTTTCATCAGCAGTAACAAGTGTACTATACCAATGCTATGAGTCAATAATGGAAGGGGAGTGGTTAGGGGTATGGGAGGATTTAAGTTTCTTTTGTTTTTTGTCTTTATTTCTTTGCTAGGGTAATGAAAATGTTCTAAAACTTAAAAAAAAATTAATTGTGTGATGGATGCACAGCTTTATGATGGGACCATGGGCAACTGACTGTGCACTTTGGATCTTTGGATAATTGTATGGTATGTGGGCAATCTCAATTTTTAAAAAAAGTTCAAGAACAGGTAATAAGAATGGATAAATAATTTTATTTGTCTAATAGATCTGTGGTCAGTGACAGTCTAGAATTAAATAAAATGAATTTTGATAACTGATAAAAAAATTAAACCAACCCTGCAACATATCTCAAAACTATTAATTTTTTTTTCTAATTTTGGTGGGGATACACTCAGATGAAGAAGACATGAAGCTTCATTCTCTCAGTTTTTGAAGGCTGGAAAAGATGCAACTATGATAGTGCATGTAGTTACACTAGAATACATTGAAGGGAAATATCAAACCTCTGCTACTTCCTTAAACTGAATTCACACATCTTCACAAAAAAATAATGAATATTAAGAATATTTACATAAATACATATTGCACACTTTAAAACATATAAATATAAAACCATTTTACCTACTTTTGTTATCAATGTTCAATTCAACAAATATTTGAGAGCCTGCTGCACCTTAGAAACTGTACTAATTTATGTAGAGACATAAAGATGAATTACATATGGTTCTTGAGCTCAAGGAGCTGCCAACTTATCTCACTTAAGAAAAAATATGCATGAAACTATTAAAATCTCATGTTAGCATAACTCCCATTGGGAAAAATAATGTATATTAAATAACATAGAAGTGACTAAAATGAATCTTTTGTTTTAGAAATTATAAGTTAAAATTGCTTTGAGATCAGAGATAACATCAATATTGCTTAAAATATATCATTGGAAACAGAACTGTGACAATCCCTCTTTGAAAGCAAAACACGACACTGAAAGTCAACAAAACAATTAGAACCCCAAGGTTGGTGCTGAAGAAATATGAATATCTAAATATAAATGACATTAACATTTAACTCACAGCACTGTAAACTCCTGTGTAAGTAATCAACACATTTACTTTCTAGAAAGACAGAAGGCTGTGTTTGAAGCAGAAAACAGAAGCACAGCAGGGACTAACAAAAAAAAGGGACTGAGAAGATATGGTGAAAGAGAGTTTTAGATGGATTTCTTTCAGTACTGCCTTGCAATAATCCACATTTAGAAACCTATCTCTGGTTTATTTTTTTCACCCAAAGTAAGCTATTTGCTTTGTTTTTACTTGTTATACTTGTAATGGTCATACTGAGCAAGTCAAAATCAAGGAAATGTCTTGATATTTCCATATAGACTTGTTTAAAATATTTGTCTTTAAACTTAAAATTTTAATGCAGATAATCTCACTATTAATCTTTTGGCAGTTTCATGGTCATGTTAAAACTTGATATTCCTCAATCTTTTGTTTTCTCCCAAAGTAAAATAATATTTACTTGATTTAAGAGAAACAATTACCTCTGAAATGTGTTCACCTAGTTAAATCCATATTTATGGCATTCTTTTTTAATATTTTCATGAATCATCAGCATATTTTACTTGCTGTTTGCCTACATTGTTAAAACTGTTTTACAGACAACTTAAACTGGTTTGGGGCATTAGATGAGTATGCATTTAACTTATTTAAGATGTGTCATATGTGCAAAGAACTGCTTTTGAGCTGCCACAACAGTGAGCTGCAAGGATTCCTAATGGCACAGTTGGTGCAAAGTAATCCGTATCCAAATAAAGCACTGCCTTTGAAAGCTTGCTGATATTTTAACATTTTACTACTAATCGGTTGTTGAACATATCACCCATCCTTGAAATTTCTTTCTTTGGTCATATCTTGTCCTGAGATGCCACTATGATGCACTGAAAAATGTATGAGCTTTGGGACCAAAGAGACTGTGTTTTGAATCAACACCACCCCACCTCCTGAAAAGCCTTTGGAAAGTCACTTTACCTAAATTTTCTGGGCTTTGGCTTTCTTATAAGTAAAGCAGCGTTTATAATCCTACCCTAATAGTTCATTTGTAGATTAGAAGTGTTATATATAAAATGTCCCACAGATAGTGCCTTGCAGAGCAGTCACTCAATTAGATGACATCAATTAAATGAAAATATTAGACTAATATCTGAAACAAACAAAAACTAAAATTAACAAACAAGAAGTCTTACATACACACTTGAACACACACACATTTAGCAAGAAAATTTTTTTCTCTTACCAAATTAAAGAACACGATTTAGAAATTTTTCTGTGAACTGTTCAAGTAAACAACCCCAGGCATAGGCTGCTGTAAGAAAAACAAGGTGTTATATTTAACTCTTCTTTTTAACAAATCTTTTTCAGGTTACTATAGAGTTTTCTTCATGGTGAGGTAAAAATGCCAAAGAGCAGCCAGTTCCTAAAACTTGACTATTACCATTTTTCCTCTACAAACCATTGAATATATAGCCTGAAATTCCACCTTTAAAAAAAAAAAAAAATCTTATCTGTGAAGAGTTTTATATGTACATGTCTTCCAATCAGAAAAAAAATCATATTAATTATTACTAAAGGTACATCATTTACAAAAAAAGGAAAATTCCCCAGATTTCTTTGGTTCAATCATCCCATTTATAAAATGTGATTCTAGTGTCCAAAGAAAATTCACTGCATCTTTAAGTGACAATATGTTTTATCAAATATCTAAGCACATTCACTGTGATGTTATATGAAAACCAAGATGAGAACAGTTACAGAGCTCAAATCACTGCATATTTGCTTAATTTACTTTTTATAATTTACAGCTTTCATAGAAGTTAACTTATTTTTATATATTTTCTAATGTTCCCCAAATAGTTCAGGGAGAAATAACATGTTCCCCATTACAAAAATGGTCACCCTAACCATTTAGAACTTGCTTATTTTTGCCATCAATAGACATTATATTCTTAATGGAGAATCATGTTTAGAAATGAGGAAGACAATTCCTACATATTTTTATAAATATCCATAAACCTCGTTTAACCAATATCCTAAATCCCAACTACATTTATATCTATATCTACATATATGTATTTCTAAAACAGTAGTTCTGATTGCAAATTTGATGATGATGACCTAATGACTATACTCCTAAAATCAGTACAAAACCGTGGTTTCTTGAATCTGCCCCATTCTGGCAGGTGACTTTAATAATGGCAATATCTGGAGTAGTAACAGAACACAGAAATGATTGCCTGGTGTTTTGACACCCAAATATAATTTGGAACAATCACTGAATATTATATGGTTACTGAATGAAGTAGATATGACAACGCAATCTGAGCCCAAAGCAGAGAGATGTTACAAGGACACCAGAACTGTTGATAGTGGAAGAAAAGGGTTCATTCAACTCTTCAGGCCACTGAACATACTCTTAGTGTGGTCAGTTGAGGGTTGAGGGATGCTGAATAAATGGAACTTCTAGTTGTGTCCTGAGTTTCAATCAGAACACCTGTGTTTTTATCTATTTTTATATACACAGAAAAGCACAGAAAGGGATCAGACCAGCTGAGACCTAACTCCTCAAGAAGCCACTAACTAACTTTGGCAAGTTGCTTCAACTCTCCATGCTTCACCTCTTTGCCTGTATAAAGAGGTAACTGATAGGACCTACCTCATAAACTATCTCATTTAATCCGTGCAACAACCCTACAGAAAATACTTAGAAAACTGATTCGCACATAATATGGGCTCAAAGGAATGTTAACCTTTCACACTATATCTATCATATCTTGTCATCATCACCATCATGATCAAACGTAAGTTACAAAATAAAGATGGTTTAAAAGTAATGTCTTCATTACTTTGATGCCTCACTATGCTGAACACATAGAAAGGTCAAAGGAAAAGTACTATTATTCAAATATTCACAGTATGATATACTGTAAAGTATTCCAGAAATGTCATATAAAATGAGAAAACTAATCAAATAATCAGATTACAGAAAGCATTTTCTATTTTGGCTTTATATTTAGCCATTGTGGTCAAATTTTCAAAGAAATAATTTTGTTAAAGAGGATATAATTAATAATTAATATATAATAAATGTAATTAATAATTTATTATTGTATTAAACGATTCTCTTAATCTTAAAGATCATAACAGTAGTTTTACAATCAATGCTTTGCTTGCATTCTTCAACTTAGTTTCTTTTAGAGATTAAGGACCACAGAGAAGTTATTTTGTCGTATTGTAATAATGGAGCAAACTTTTGAAAATAAAAAACATATATATATATATACAATTTGAAGACTAAAGTTCTAAGCAGATGCTAGTGTCATTTTATCAGAAACAAGGAAAGAAATACTCTTGCTAGATGTTAAATATCATTATGCCTAACATTGCTTTTCTACAGTAGATTTTATGCCAATTATACATGTCCAAATATAGATGATAAATTGAGATCTTTTCTACCGAAATAACAAAAGCCACCCTATGGTGGCCTCCGTACTATAAACTATAAGAGCTGTCATGATCCTTTCACCACCTGCTGTGCTGCTCAGTCAGACACTCAGTGAGGGAAACCTGTGCTCAGCTTTCTGCTTGTGAAATCTCACCCTCAGTGGCACCACTGTGCATTACAGTTCCTCGAGAATTGTGAAGCACACAAACTACCTGGGATGCTTTGGAGCTGTATGTACCCCAGAAAAGCATGTCCTTAAACTTAATCCATTCTGTGGGTATGGATCCATTGCAAGTAGGACCTTTTAATGAAGTCACTTCACCCAATCAGGATGAGTCTTAATCCTAAACCCTATTACTGCAGTACTTTATAAGCAGAATGAAATTCTGACACAGAGACAGAAAGCTGTGGAAGGAGCAGCCAGAACCCAGAACCCAGAAAAGAGGGAGGGACCAGGAGATGCCACCATGTGCCTTGCCATGTGACAAGCTAAGGATCGAGGACCATCACCAGCCCCATAAAGCTGGCCTTCAGGAAGGAAGCACTGCCTTGATGATGCCTTGATTTGGACTTTCTTTTAGCCTCAAAACTGTGAGCTAATTCCCATGGTTTAAACCAACATTGCATAGTATCTGCTTGAGCAGCCAAGAAAACTAAAACACTATCTAACCACACTTGGCATCTCTAAGGTACCACTAGTACCCAGAGGCCTTTACTTTTTATTCCCCAGCATGGTATTTTTATTTCACCAGAGATAATTGAAAAGATTCTGGTATTTTACAATCCAAGTTCAAATATTAGCAACAGCAACTAGTTAAGGGTGCCGGGGTGGGAGGGGGGTGAGCATACAAGCATCATAGATATTTCAATCGGAATTACTGATGTCTCTGAGTAGTCTGACTCTTATTAAAGGTCACAGCATGAACAAGCCAGGGTCAGTCACCTAAGGGTCAGTCACCTAAGGACCAGTTAGTTCCCTCTTTTTGTGATGAAAATCTACACACCCAGACTTGCACATTCCATCCCCTCTACATGGCTCACAAGGTAGACCAGGTGGGGATGTGATCCATCAGTGTAAAGGCCTCAAGAGCTCAAAGGCATCCCTACCAATTAAAGGTGACCAGCAAGCAGTTATGTGCCAGGAAATGCCATTTGCCCCAAAATAGATTTGATAAATTTCTAACATTTCACATTTAATTATTTGAAATAAGAAGTTATTTTTACAACTATAGGAAATCCAGGGATGGTCAGTCCATTCAGAATGTATGGCAGATGGGACTCTGTCAAAAGACAAAATAAGAGCATTCCAGCCTGAGTACCCAAGACACGGAAAGTCATGGCATTGTGAAATAGCATGTCATTCCAGGGCAAAACACAAATAGTTTGGATTGTATAGAGAGGAGGGTAAATTATTTCTGAGAAACTCAGCAGGCACTTGGTATAAGTCTGGTTTTTGTCAATGGGGAGACATTGAAGAGCCCTAATCATAAATAAGATGTCCTAGAGAGATTACCATGGAAGCCATTATTTGGAGAAGGGAGAGCTGTCAGGATGCTGCCACAACACCTCACCATTTCTGTCAGAGAGGTAATGAGGACTTTAATCAAGGAAAATGCCTGCAAAAATTGAGGAAAGTGGATTTTAAAATACGACAATATAGACTACTGAAAATGTTCACAGAAATCATACCAAACAGCAATGGGTATTAGAAAAATATGTATTATCATTCTGAAATCTTGAAGAAACTAGATTACATTTAAAACTATCTCATAAATTTAGCAGCTATTCAAAGAGAAATATTTTATATTCATTAGAATCGCAAAAAGTTTTATGTTCAGAAACTAGCTAGTTATACAGGAATATAATTCAGAGACTTCAAAGACAGGCAACATTTGCTCAGCTCATTTGAATAGGCTCTTAGAGGTAACTAAGCTAACACTCTACATGGGATTCTAGATTCTCTTTAAAATTCTTCATAAAAACTGTAATTAAATTAGAAGAAATAAAACAGGAAATGAACTCTTTTTGGAAAGCATAAAATCATGTACTAAGTAATGTGATGTGATTCATAATCATGGCTGACTGGACGAAATTCCTGGTAAAGCATGATCAGTAGAACAGGATCTATGATACAAAGGTTACAAAAATACCATAGCTAAAAGATAACTGAAAGAGAGGCATTTAATGAAAAAGTCATCAAAGGAGATGGAGGAGCAACAAACATCATGTGAGAGAAAGAGAAGGCATGAGACGCGTCATGAGATGAGAAAACAGGAGTGGCCCATCACAAGACCTGATTGATGGGCTAAAATATACAGGTCATATAAGAAGGGACAGTGCAGTATATGGGGAAAAGGATAGAGCAGGCAAGATAGGCCTAAAAGACAGAGATGACAGCTATGAGCAGGGACAAGCCACAAAAGTGAAACAGACAATTAGCAACAGATAACATTCAAGATGGCAAGATCCCCAGACTGGAAACTGAGAGAGGAAAAAAGATGAGCATCACCCTACTTATTTTTTGCCTATGATAGGTATGGTTTTGAGCACACAGTGGATGGGGGGTAATAGGTGGATAGTCTCATTGCAGGGCATGTCCCCATATGTACAGAGATACAGAGAGGGAGAGAGAGAGAGGGAGAGAGAGAGAGAGAGAGAGAGAGAGAGAGAGAGAGAAAGAAAGAAAGAAAGAAAGAAACTGACTTGGATTTGTACTGGAGAGACAGATTCATTACATGCTTTCACAGTGCAGATTTCTTGAAAGAGAGCTCCTAAAACAGATATAAAGGGTTTTACTTAAGCAAGGAGGACCACTGCCGTCAGGAATTTTAGATTATGCAAACATATCAGGATGCCTCCTTCTATATAGATGCAGGCTGAAATGACTCAAATGACTTGTTTCACCGTGTTCTGGAATACTATAAATAGAAAGTGGGAAGGGAAACATTCCAGGAACAGGGTTTACGTGTTCTTTCCCACATGGTTCTTCATCCTTTTCTCTTTCTGGAACCCTAAGGTACATTTAAACACCATTTTCCTGGATATTTTGGTCTTGGTATGGTTAAAACTCTTTATAAATTCTTAATTAGAGTAAAAAAAAAGTTTCTGTCTTTTTTTGTTTCAGTCTACATAAACTTGCACTAAAATCCTAAATGCAAATAAAATAACCTCACAGGGATGGGAATAGGAGGGTCTGTCCATCATGGGCATCCTAGTCTACTGACATGATAGCTGCAGTCTGGTTTGGTTGATGCAGCTTTCCAAACACCCGGCTCCAGGCCTTCAATTCTTACCTTGGGATCTGGGCAATAGAAGAACCCAATCTGAAATGCCACCGTTTTCATCCAGTGATCTGCTTACTCCCTGCCCTCCCCATAATCCATGTCACCTCTCCCTTTTGGATAAAGGTCCAAAGAAGCCGTAGCCACTCTATTGGTCAATGAATGGTTAAAGGCCACCCCAAAAAGAAATGGGGCTCACAGAACATATTAGTAGAGTACTATTCACCTCAGACGCTGTGGAACTCCACCCCTCACCCCCCACCTGCCACTTAGCTTCTGTTGGGGACGATTAAGGTAGCATGTATAAAATCCACCCTCAGCGATGCCGGAGATATGCAACATGGCCGCCAGGGCTGATGCAAGAACAGCCTAAGCTATCTATAATTAGCCTTCTTCAAGGAAGTAACAGTAGTTCCCGCCTAAGCAGTAGCTAGTTCTTGCTTGAACAGTAGCCGCCTATTGGCCATCCACCCCAGCAACAGCAACCGCCAATCCCCTGCATCTGCCTTCCACCCTAGCAACAGCAGCAGCCAATCCTAGATCGCCACCCGTTTTTACTAGCCACTCCCTCTACCTTAGAGCATATATACCCTGCCTCTTCAATAAAGTTTTGCAGCTTGATCAGAAACCTGTCTTGCTGTCATTCCTCGTGTCTCTTGTCCCATACCATTCCTCCCTCACAGGACTCGGAGCCTCCGTTGAACGTCCCGCGGGCCGGGACAAGCTTCAATGGCAATTCCTAAAACTAAGAATTGAGTTAAATAAAAGGAAGTAACTCTCCTTGGTATAAATCCTGTATATGAATTCTGTTACTCAGATAATACAAAGACTGAAAAAAATCAGAATATATTTAAACATGTTTATAGATGACACCGTGATGGTGGGTTATTTAGGGAAATTAAACACATTTTTTTTTCAGCTTTTTTATCCAGTTACAGGCTAAAAGAAAAGTATAAGCACTCAGCCCTTGATGACACTGTTAGAAAGACAATTAGGCTGACTGGAACAATGTGATGGCCCACACATCTGTAGCAGTAATATTTGTGGTGGACTGAATCATGTCCCGCACAAAGACACGTTAAGAGTCGTGACCCCTGGCCCTGCTGGTGTGAACTCATTTGTAAATAAGGTCTCTGAAGATCCTATTTGAATGAGACCAAATTAAAGTAGGGTGGGCCTTAATCCAATACGGCTGAAATGCTTATTAGCAGAGGAAATAGTCAAAAGCCAGAGAGGGAGAGAGAGCTCAACATGTGATGGAAGCAAAGATGCACCCGCCAGCCAAGGAACTCCAAGGATTACCAGCAAGCCAGCACCAGAACACTATGGATTCCAGGAGAAGGCACTGCCTGGTAATACTTTGATTTTGGACTTCTAGCCTCCAAGACTGTGAGATACAAATAAATTCCTGTTTAAGCCAACCAGTGTATTTGTCATAGCAATCCTGGCAAACTAGGGCAATGCTATATGCACATTTAATGCTCAATTAAGCTTTCAGTGGATTTTTCAACTTGAGAATTCCTTTTGTAAAATCAATTAAGCACTTGTGAATTTTCAAAATTAAAATATCAAGCCAAATGTAATTGCAATTTCTATTACTGCAGATTCTTTGCAACTGAAATTTTTGTGCCACTGGTCCTCTGTCTCATAGATGATTGACAGTGGTACCAATCAGCAGGTATTTCTGCTTAGAACTTTTCCCTTATTCTCAAAGGCAAAATCTGCCTTACTGAAATACTTGGTGCTGATGAATTAGTTTCAGTGTAATGAGGTTTCAACTTCAAAAAGTTAAATCACTGTAGCTAATAATTCCTAGAATTCCCAAGCCCTCCCCTAGTAATTGGGCTGTGTCAGTAGCCCCAGCTGGATGTTACAAGAACAAAAAAAGATGCAGGCATGATCCCTCATCATCTACTAAAATCTATTTTAAAATATAGTCATACACAGAGAATAGAGATAAATGACCATTCAATGAGTTATAGAACAAAGAACTATGAAACAGTATGGACTAAAGAGTTCTGGGAAGGGATGATTAATAGGGAACCATTCAGAACACCTTGACTCGAGTCAGTCATGAAATAGAGTAAGATTTGCCAAAGCAGTAAAAACGTTCCAGGTCGAGAAAACCCTAATAGCAAAGGATTATTGTTAATAACCACCAGGATAAATCTAGGGAATAGGAGGTAGTTAGCTGGCCTTTTGGATTTGAAGGTTCAAAGCAGTGAAGTCTGGAGGTAATTAGGAATACTTTTAAAGTTGGGGACTATTTAGGATATATTTTTAAGTCAATCTAAATAAGTTAGATTTTATCTGTTAGTAGTAGGCACATTGAAGTTCTACTTGAATTCACACAAAATACCAATCAGATTCATAAGGAGAATTCTTTTTCCAGAACGACTTAGCACATCGTTGGTTAAACAAGCAGTTTTAAGAGCTGCTTTAGGGAAAGCTGCTCTTTCATGGTTTTAAATTACCTAGAGATTAAGAAATGTGTAAAGTAGTGTAGCTGAATTCCCAGTAGAACCCAAGAATGTGCAGAAATTTACAGCCCCCAATGACAATCTTGCTTTACAACAAGAAGGTCCTCAAAAAGTCTCATAACTAATTTTAAAGTATCCCAACTGTCAACCCAGTGTCTGGTCATTCCCATTAAACGTTTGTCAATTAACTAAATACAATGGAAAATATAAGCTACGTTAATCATGTTTCTGAATATTAGTGTAAATGGCAGAGGCTATTTTCTAGAAGCAGTGTGACATAACATAAAGAATTTGGGGGTTGAAAGCAGAGAAACTTGATTCAGCAATTTCCTAGCAATATGACTTCAAATCAATAACTTAACTTCTCTAGGACACAATATTCTCACTTGTAAAATAGAGATACTACTACTAACTTGCAGAATTACTGTGAAAAAAGATTTGTAAAAATCCTGTCTAGCTCAGTGCCTGGTAATACTGAATAATGTAATGAACAATTCAAAAATTCAACAATTGTCTTAAAACAATTTATAATATTTTGTCTAGTTAAATGATGTATTATATATCTACTGTCTCACCTATGAAATGCTGACAAATTAAAAATCCACAGTTCCTTACCATGTTATTATAATTAAAATACATGCAGAGTTACTTCTACCATTTTATAAATTAGAGAAAAGAATGATTCCAAAAATGGCTCACTTTCAATCCCTTGGATTTGTTCAGTGCATTATCTTTGAATTCCTGATATTCCAGTTTTTTTTTTTAATGTTTTCATGTATTTTTAATTGGAACACCAAGGAATATGCTAAGTATACATTTTACAGGTACATACTGCAATATACCTTCATTTTCTATCTTCATGGAAAAAACTCATGACTTTATCTGACACAGTAGAGCCACTTCCATTGATATTTAACAATAACAATTTAGAGTTGCAAACAACTCATTTTTCTTCACAATACTACCACAAACATTATCAGGTTTGGACATTTACCAAGTTCAGATCACATCACAGCTTCTGCTGGCATGACTTTACAGCCTAGAGTAGCTGGTAAAAGTATTAATGAAACTATCTCCATAAATCATATCTTTTTTACAAATAGAAGAAAAAGCATGCTCACAGTTATACAAAGAAAATTACATCTATAGCACCACGCAAATCACACACAAGAGTGTAAGTAAATAGCATCTCAGAATGATTAAAATGTGCCATAAAATGCTCCATTCTAATTAGTCAAACTCCTCTCAAATGATTTAGATAAATACACAATTATTCCGAAGGTTTATCCATTCTCCACCACTGATCAAATGTAAGCATAGCATGGCCAAACATCTTTAATTTCATGTTAGTGTGCAATTTAAGATCTCTCTGTAAACATGTTCAGCCTAAAAGCATTCAGAATTCATCATTCATCTATCTATCTATCTATCTATCTATCTATCTATCTATCTATCTATCTACTTATCTACTTATCCATCTATCCCTTCACCCAAACAAGAGAGAGGGAGAGGGAAAGAGGGAACCTATTATACCTAAGGCATTTTGCTAGGCTTGGGTAATGTGAATATATAAAAGACAAATATTTTTTCTGTCCTCAAGGAGCTTACAGTTCCTTTCCCTAGTGGGAAAAACAAGAAATGAGTACACAGACAAACAAAACAATTACAAGTTGCAGTAAGTCGTAATAAAGAAGCAAACAAAAGGCCAAGATCTCCATTACATAGAGTAGTCAGGTAAGGCCAATCTGAGAAGTTAGGAAGGCTGTGCTCAAATGGGAACCTAAAAGTTGAGGAGGCAGCTTTGTAAAGTCGGGGTCACTTTACAGGGAGAGGACAGTGTGTGGCAAGAACCCTCAGGCAGGAAATAGCTTGGAGTGTTAGAGAAACTGAAAGAAGCAAGAAGTGCAATGCTCATTTTATTTATTTGATAAATAAATATGTGTCATGCTTCACTAGTCTTTTGGTTGAAAACTTTTTTCCCCTTGATTCAACAGAAAGAAACTGCCTTAATGCACTAATTAAAGCAGAACATTTTGTTCAAGCTTATATTTCTGACTGACCTTCAATTACTGTAGAAATAGGACTCAAGAGTAACTTCCCAAAATGATTCTACCACTGAATAAAAGCTAAAAGTATTTAGAATTGAAGAGAAGAATATATTTTCTATCCATTTCCCCAAGGAATCTTGCAAGTCCATTCACATCATGCTTTGAAATTACATTTCTTTTGTGTAAAAAGAAATGAATTAAATACTGCATGAAAAAAAGTTTCTATGTAGGCCTGAGAGCAGACAGAGGCAAAGAAAATAACTGATAGTTATACTTGCAGTATTTCAAATTAAATATCTATAAATGGCAAGAAAATGTGTTTAGCATGCAATCGGTGTACTTAATGACTTAACTCTAATTATCTAATGTTTAGTTGAAGAAAATATGCATTGTAAAATATGATCCATTTAATTGCATCTAGTAATGTTTAATTATTAAACATTGATGAGTAAATCATTATATTCCTAGTGGAAGTAGAATCAACTACTTTAAATATAATGATATTTACACTGACTCCAGAAATTTAGTCCTAAACTTGTACCAATTTCTTTAATCCTAGCTATTCTATGGCTTAACCTCATATGCTGCATGTGTGCTCCTCTGTGTGTGTGTAAATACAAAGTAAATTTTTTGAAATACCATTTTATAATAGGCAAGAATCTATCACAAAAGCAACAATTTACTTCCACTGACCCACAGACACATCTATTAGAAGATACAGTAATGCTGTAAAATATATACCAATATAAAACAACACTGATCTAACTAAAACATTATTCATTAATTACAAACATTTTTCATGGAAATAAATCACTCAGTACTGCAAATACCAAAAACGTAACTTACATCAGTGGTTATGAATCCTCCAAGGAGTGGACTAAATGCAGATCCCCACACTCCAGTACCCAGATCCTGTGACTTAGTTAAAATTGGAATGGGGCCAAGAAACCTGTATTAACAAATATCCCATATGTTTCTGATACAGGTGGATGACAGGTGACCTACAATTTGGGAAACACTGCCTTTGAGGCCCTGGAAAATCTTAAGAACAAAGTGTTTCATATAAACATTGGCTTATTTGCTAGGGCATCTTTTTGCCATTGCCCTTTAATAAAAAGCTACAATCTAAATAATTGGTTCCCACTTGCTTCTGCACCATCAACCTGTGAGAAGCATCTGAAATTTACAGGACATAGTTGAGTTGCACTTCACTCATAAGAAACTAGGGGGAACCACCTGGTCAGATGAGATAATTAGGCACTCCTTCCATACTCCGAGTGCTACCCTGTTTTGCCTAAGGTAAACGTCAGTGTACCAAGCATTCATCTCCCCATTTAAATGGTTTAAGGGAGCTCAATGTATTTTGCACCCAATACTGTAAATTTGCTGAACTACATTAAGAGAAATAATTCTAGTATTGAAAATTACATGTATTTGACTTGGAATAATTAGATTAATTGTGAAAACACCAAGCATTTGATTTTAAAGAGAGACCAAACTTGAAAACGCATAGTCAAATTTCAAAGTGTTAGGAAATGGAAAACAGAGTTCACATAGAATTTATTACAAGCTCATTTTGATCTAACCTTATGTGTGGTCTATGAAAGTAAACTATGAGAAGATGTCACTATAATAGAAATGAAAACAGACTGTAGATTTCTGTTACAGTCACAATGAACTTGCTGACATCTTAACAATACTAAGAAAACATTTTATTTTAACTTGCAGTAGATTTTAGAAGAGCATATCAACATCGTTTATGATGGGGGACAGGGATTTGGTACATAAAAACTGCCTGCAGCTTCTCAGGACTTACTCCTATTACATCATATATGATCCTTTCTTATCACCTCAACCAAGGAGTCATGCAAACTCAAGAAAAATGACTTAGCAGTAAATTAAATTAAATGAAAAATATGTAGACATTAATGTTGTTCCTAGACATGCCCTTTAAAAACCCTTACGATGGCTGATTCCAAACACTTAGGCAAATTAATGCCTGTCAGATGAAGTACATGTTTGAGGACAGTCAGGTTTAAGCACAGTTTGCCTTTGAATGATCCTTTCTATTCACTCACCGTCATCCGTATAATTAATAGCCACTCTCCCAAATCATATGCCAGTTAATGAGATGCAGATAACGTCTTAAAGGTCCATACTGCAAGTCAGTCTTAATGAAAGTCAATATCCTTTTGCCAAGAAAGCCCAGACTACATTTGGCTTTCTCAGATAATTAGGAAGGATTTTATGGAAACAAATAGTAGCAGTAACTGGTAAATATTGAACCTCTTAAATAAATGTCACATGTAGCCAGAAAAAGAAACAGAAGTTACTTTCCAATTTTTACAGAAATAAATTTGTTTTATTCTCTTCAAAGTGTATTTAAGACTAAATGTGATGTGCATCTATAACATGAATGTCACACGAATATTTTTAATCAGGTATGATCATGTGAAGATAGTCTTCATCCACATTACTTGATTTCTCTTGAATCAAATGTTAACCCTTTAGATTGGTGTAAAAGTCCCCCCATTAACTGATTCCATCTTACTTACTTCAAACTCTTTTTCTCACTCTCTGTAAATGTGGGTTGGGCAACTTTACTTAACTGTCCTGTATAATCAGTTTGATTCCAATCCTTGGGACTCACACTTTTTGAACTGCACCTCATGTTCCCAGATGCTCTTTGCTTCCGTCTCACAATATGCATTTAAGGACAAGTTTCCACTTGGAATTCCACTCGGGATCTGCTCTGTGCTCACTAATCCTGTCCAACCAGATGTCTAACCACTTGCTTACAGTATTGTGCAGGAACCATTTTCTAGCTGCTTCTATATGCAAGAATTATCCTATTATTAATGTTAACAGTTCCTCACAATCTATGACCCCTTCCCTGTCCCCCCTGGACCAGTGGCACCTGAGTTCATGTAGCTTTTTTGCAATAAATTTGATTTCATTCAGTCAACCTCATTTAGGCAAATAAAATTATCTTAAGAGAAAGAAAACATTTCCATTTTCTTTCCTCCCTTTTTTAATGAAAAAGATACCACACCCAAAATGGAGAAAAGAAAATAATATGAATTCTAAAGGGGGGGGGGGTCTCATTAAAATAGCTATATAAAATTTTCTAATTTTATGGCTCATTCTTTTATTAACTAAACTTTTCAATACGCAAAATCTAATACCTAATCTTGAGAATTACTGTAAATTATATTTAAAAATTATTGTCAAAAATATATTTGAAAGATTCCATAACTGTTAGATATTTAAATTTGGAAAAATTTTTCATGAAATATTATTGATTTTCAGTTCTGAAAAAAAATGAAATAAGCTAATCCAGTAGCTAAATTAAGCTATTTCCTGTCCCTATGTATACAGAAGACCCTTTTATTACACACCTTGATATATACCATGGGTCAGATATACACAAATGACTATACATTCAAAGAAGTTTAAGTTAGAATTTGATGTTTCCACATAACAGATATTTGAATGAAGCAGGCCTCAAATAATTAGATTGTTTCTTATTTCATTAACATCTATAGGGTACTTATTATGTGTAAAGCAAAGTAAGTCCCAGAATCTGTGTGATAAGTGTATTATTTTTATTTTAAAGATGAGGGCACCAAGGTCAATTGAGGGATGAAGTTTGATTTCAATCACAAGTCTTTTGATTGTAAGACGAGTGCTTTTCCATTACAACCCTGACAGCCCAAATTGGTTATGTAAATAGAAGATGGTCAGAATCATTCATTTATTACTTTCTTAAATTGCTCAACACTAGATGTGTTGAGACCCTCACAAGGAGTCCTTTGACTTAAGTATAAAATTACACACAGTATCTTCAGGGCAGGAAGAGTGCCTTGGTTACTGAGACAGAAAATAAAAGGAGGAATTGGCACCCTTTCTATTGTTCTTATTGCCCTTTTTCCTTCCTTTATCAAGCCCAGAACTAAACACATTTAAAGAAAACTGATCCTCATATAGTAGGTTGGAGTCTTTCTCTCAGGTAGACAACAGATAAAAACGAAAATTTTTACGGACCTGCAAAAGCCCCCTTTTTGTTAAATTCCCTTTTGAATATGTAGGCTCTATAAACTTCAAACTGTGATTTGGTACTCTTTCAGTTTTTGGTACCTCCAAAATATGCTAAGCCCCAAATAAAATATTTATATATTATTAACACATTTTTATTTTCATAAAATCTTATCATCCAATTTAATGGCCATAATTGTTAATCACATTTTCACATAAGCATATAGAAGTTCAGAAACATAAGGGTTAATACACCGAGTGGGTTGGAGAGCAAGGATCCAAACTTGTGCAGTGTTACAAGTTTTACAAATGAACTACCTACCTGTTGAACTGTACGCTGAGAAAGGAGATGTTGATTAGATTCATTAGAATCATTTACTGAGTTCCTGTTATGTACAAGACACTGGACAGTTTCCAAAGACAAATTTATTTGGATCAACAGATTAAATGGAAGAAAAATATTCCACATTTTTGCTTCTGTGACACAAATACTCCTCAAAGTTTTGGCAGCTGTTATCCTCCAGCCATTAGGTATTTCTAATACTTGTAGAGAATTTTTCACTAACAACCTACAATGCAAATATGTTGTCAGAAACGTTAGGATAGACCTTGACATCCTTGCAAATGTGTACAAATCTTCATCCAAAATATGAGCAATAGAATCCAGAAGTTGAAGAATATGAGAAGAGTTACTCAGTCAACTATTTCTCATCTAATTTTCACATCTAATAAAACAAGAATTGAAGATTCTGGTTTCAATAACTTAAATGGTTTTCTAAACACAGCAAATTTAACAAGAGGCAAATAGTTGATGAACTAGTATTTTTAAATATAAACTAAAGTCTCTGGTGGACCCCAAAAAAAGACATCTCTGTACTTCCTTTTTTACACTGCAAAGAATAATTATTGAAGAGGAAAAGTTTAACAAATGTGGAAAGACAATTATGCTTTATCAATTACATGCTAGAAATTAGTAACCTCCCTACTATATCAGGCTTTTTTTTTTTTGAAAGCTGTCAATTATCTTGTTTTCAATGAAATGTACAGTGAAAAAATTTTCTTCAACTCCTCTCTGAAGCATTATATTAATATATAGTGTGCTTAAATGGAGCTATCTCAAGGTGCAACACAGCACCAGAATAGCACAGGATAACTTAAATGGAAAGAATCCCCAAAGAAAAGTGCATAAAATATCTATTTAACTGTTAAGTACTAGCAGTTAACATTTCTGATGAGCTGTTCATCAAACAAATTGTACTATAGATAACTCTAGCTTAGAAATTCTACAATAAAATTGAAGGACATGTAAGTGTGTGTCACAGAAACTGGCAAAGTCTATGGAATGCATCTAGTCAGATATCTAAAGAAAGAATGTTCTAGGCAGAGAGAGCATAGTCTGTACTTTGCATTTTGTAGCAGGAACATGCTGCATTTTACTTTTTATATTTGCATTGCATCTGTTCATTTTACAGTTGACAAACTTAAGGCCTAAAGAGGTAACATTTTCCCAAGGTCAAATGAAGGTGTTTACCAGAAGTGACCTGAAAACCAGATTTCACACCCTAATTTCAGTGCTTTTTCCATGAAATAACATGCACCCACACCACTGCCCAATCCCTTGTCTATTACTCCTGAAATGCAAACTCCTCTTAAATCCAAACACTTGTGACACATACCAAGAAAATTCCAACTGGTGCCAGGGTTTGAAATGACACAAAAGTAAAAGGAAGTGGTTTTTGAAATAATGTGTGTTGGATTGGGGAGGGAGAGGCATGGGGAGTGTTGCATCTGTTTATCTCCCTCGGGCTAGCTATGATCATACAGATACTTTCCTGTGTAATATAGCAATACTGCAGACACTCCGCATAGGGATGGAGTTGCTCCCATTAGCCAATCACTTGTGGGTCCTATTCTCTTGATGATCTAGTACTAATCATTCATTCAGAGTATCTCCACTGGCCGCCCAGCTCACTCAGTGGATTCAAAGCCCTCAATGATCTGTCTCCACCCCAATTGTTCATCAACTCCATACAATACTACATCTTGCCTTGCTACTCCATCCTAGCCTTCCCAGCCTTCTTGAACCTTGGGCACACTGAGCCTCTTCCACCACAAAACCTTTATATTTCCTCTGCCTATAACTTTCCTTCTTTCTTTAGATAGTCACAAGGATCGCTACTGCACTTCCTTCAGATCTCTGTCTACACGTCAGCTCAGGGAGAACATTCTTGATTTTTCTATACAGCACTTGTCAGCACTTGGCATAAAGTAATTGATTTGTTGGTTTATTGCCTGTCTTCCTGAACTAAACTGTAAACTCCAAAGGGGCTGTGATTTGATTTTGGGCATCTTGGAATCCCTAGCATCTAAAACATTTGTTGGCATATAATAAGCATGCAATAGTTTGAAAAAAAAAAAGTTAACATGCAAAGCTTTTTATTAATGTTCTTAGTATATTCATGGAACTGTTGAATTGAAATAAACTAAATTTTAGAAGAAAATAAACTATATTCATCTGTACTCAGGCTGCAAAAGGATATTCGAGTGTATTAACATTTGGGCCACCCACTGAGTACCACTTCATTCATTCATTCATTCAAAAGTTATTTAACGAACACCTACTAGGTGCTACACATAGATATGAGTGCTAGAGATAGCAGTGAATAAAGCAGATTTTTAAAAACATTCTCCTGTCAGAAGCTTACATTCTATGTGATTGCTAAAAGAAAAATCACTCAACTCTTTAAAGAGATGGGTGCTATTACTTTTAACTAAAAAGACACTGTTGCAAAAGAAATACATATCAGCAGAGAATGGCCTTGGCATGTGTGTGGCCTGGCAGCCTAACAGTTTCTAGTACTCAGCAACCATCTTCCATCCCCCCCAACCACACACATACAAATGCGCACACACAGACTTGCACACATATATACACATGCACACACATTCCTCTTGCAACTGTACAGCTGTCTGCAGTGGCATCTATCATTCAAATTGCAACCAAGAAAAAATCTGAGGATAGTGCCCGGACAGCAAAATAAAAGGCATATCTCGAGCCTCTGATGCCAGGGATTACAGTAGTTCGTTGTGTTCAGACTGACAGCAGACACCAACACAAGATGTTCCTGAGGCACTTAAAAATGTTTTTCATTTAAGAAAATTAAAACTTTAAATTGGTAAACCTGAAAGGCTATAAATGGTTCAACTTACATTTTGTGGTAGCCAACTAAATATCTTTCAAGTAAGACATTCATGTCCGTATGACAGAACAAAATGAAGAGAAGAAAGATCAAGAAAATTTGTGTTTCCAGTTACAGCTCTGAAAGTGGAAAACAAGAAATGTTTGCACTGCAAGCAGTTTCATAGCTCAAGAGTTTATACAGGGAGGAATAAAGCCTCTTCAGATGTAATTTCAATTCTTAAACACACAAACTTTCTAATAACCTGTCTTATGCCAGTAATTAAAATGATTTCTAAAGTGATTAACATTCTGTACACAGCATTTGCTACATATACATGGGTAAAAAGACATCCTGAATAACTCAATCCAAGACTGTTTCATACTGACTGTTAAAATTAGGAGAGTTGGAGACTAGGTGCTGTTTCCAGCTGGGAAACCCAAACAGAAGAGAGGCTCATAATATTGTCAAAGAAGAATTGAGAGCTTTCAGAGTCCTCCAAGCTATGTATGGATGCACACTGGGCTATGCTGACTCCTAGCTTCAGGGCAAATTATAATTTCTCTCCTTTCTTTCCTGTACCACCTTCACCTTTTCATACCTTCTCCTTCCTCAGCTAAGAAAGGCCCAGTGGAAGAGGATATGGCGGGAGTACTAGCAACCATACATTCCACCTTATACAAGGACGTACCTATTCCCCTAAACAAATGTGCAAGTTCAGGGTCAAATCCAACTCGCAGTTACTCTAGGATTACTTGTCCAGAAGACATATCAGAGTTTCTTCTCTGCAAGCAGCTTCCAGCCCATGCAGAGAGCCTGGTTCCCAAGGAAGGAGAGCAACCATAGTCTCGTCCCCTTCCAGCCTGGGCTTTCCTGATGCCAAGGAGGTGAGCACGAGGCTACCATACCCTTTCTAAGAAGTGAGGATGGAGAGAATGGACACTAACCATGGCTCAGAAAGTTTTCAAAGCAGTGAATTACAAGCCACACACTTCAAACTCTTTAAAAAAGACAATGCCTTGTGTGAGACTCATGATCATATGAACCAATACTGTGGGGAAAAAAATCAAAATGTAGTTTTTCTGAGTCAGATAACATCAGAAATGTGCAGATGATGACTAAGGGCAAGTAACACCCAGCAGAAGGCTGTAGGTTCTGTACTGTACTGGTCTGGGCTGTGTCCCAGACACAACTAAAAATAGGTCAATTTAACTGATGAATAGAGGGCTGCATTGTGAGCACTGACTAAAAATTGACTCCCTAATGTCATCTGTTAGCTATTTTCCTGCTGCATCACACTTCACTAATATGTTAATAGTACACATTATGAACAGAATAGTGTTGAATTTTATACCATTCCCATGAGGGGCAGCACAGGAGTCAGGAAATGTGGCTGCTCACCCTGGCCTCAGCACTCAAGAGTCATAGCCAAGTCATACCCTTTCCTTCAGCTTCCTCATCTACACAAATAGAAAATTAAAAATGTCCACTGTACCTCCCTTAAGAACTAAGGGTGCCACCAACCAAAGTAATAAACTAGTTTTATAAATACTGAAATGTTACAGAGATACAAGATATTTGTAAAGGATGTGATCCACTTCTCCAGCCTGAGAAATAAAATGAGGTCATTTTTCTCTTTTAATAATGAATGAGATTCTAGCTCTTGGCTAGCACAAAGTTCTGCTGGAGTGACTATATGCAACGGTCAATTCTGGTCATTCAGGCCTCACCATTGCAGCTGGAACCCTACAGGCACTTTGAGGTTCCTGGCAACCACCCTGAGGTGAGCAGAACTCAGGCAGCAGATCAACAACTCAACCCCCACCCGAAGCTGGCTGTTCTGGAATGCCTACCAAAGCCCACAGTGGCCGCAACATAGACCACAACCCATGTGCTCTAAACCTGCCAGAGACTCAGATGACCTTCCTAGATAATTCCTCTCATTCTGCTGGAGTTACAATTTGAATACAGTCTTTGAGGCCAGAATTCTGCCACTGAGTTAATATATGCAAAAGTGCCAGAAGAGTCCAGAAACTTGATGTCACTAACAAAGGGGAGGGATCGGGAGGACTATGCCCAGGCAGAGAAGAAAGGAGGGTGTGGTTGGAAAATAGGGAGTAAGTAGAGCAAGGCAGGGCTGCAAATGCAGGCAGGAGTCCGACTCTTCAGGATCTCACAGAATAGGGAAGGACATTTCGTTTTTACCTTGTATATTATGGGAAGTGCCTGAAGGGTTTTTAGAAGAGAAGTTACAGATCATATTTACCATAAGAAAAGATAAATACAGCTGCAAATTGGAGAACAGTCTTGAAGACCTAAAACTGGATATTGAAGATGAGTTAGAGACTTTTATAGTCTCTGCTAACAGGTGATGCTACTCTAGAGGAGGGCATTTAGAGGGGCTATGAAAAGAAGTGGATGTACTGGGGACATTTAGGGGGCAGTATCCACAAGACTTGGAACAGATTTTTTTTTGGAGAATGAAAGAAGAAGAGATACCATGAGACTGATTTAGGTTTCTGTCACATAACTGGCTTGTTGATGGTGCCATTCACTGAGATGGGGGAGTGAAGGAACGCCACATTTCATCATGGAGGTGTTGAGTCTGAGTTTTCATTGGAATGATTCATTTGAGAAAGAATGGTTTGTATGGGAGAGAGAAGAGAGTAATTTCATAATGGAAGTTTTCTGAGAAGGTTGGGAGCACAGGAAACAAAGCCCAGATGCAGGGATTGGTATAACATGGGCAGAACCTCCTCTTCTATAACCGGGAAGAAAGTAAAAAGGATGGCTGCAGATATGGGCAGCTTCCTGCTTTGGGCAGAGAGAAGTTGAGAGTTTCCATATGATGATTTTTATTTTCTTTTGGATGGAAGAAGCAGGATCATCTCTAGAGAGTAAAGTGGGAAATAAAAAGTGTGAGAGTAAAAAAGTTTGGAAATAGTTATTGAAAACCTAAGAATAGCATATTGATCAGAGAAATAAAGTATAGTCGTACAGGTTGTTGATAACAGGTTGTGCTTTCACAAGACATTTAGGTTTGAAAGAGGATTACAGTATAGAAAAAAAGGTGTTACTGAAATTGTAGACCTTAGGATGGAAAGTATGTGTGTGTGTGTGAATGTAAGTATATATGTGTATACCCTTGGTGAAAAAGGAAGAGAAGCAAATAAAGGGCTAATAGATTTGGAGGGGAATAGTTGAAAAATGATGCTGAAAGAAAAAACTGTGATCAGAGAATGAGTTGCCTAAGATGGTGTTTAAGATCAGGAGCTCAGAGGGGTGAGAATGGATTGGAGAGGTTCAGGGTTTTCTGATATCAAATGAAAAGCCCCAGGGCTAAGTGTATATTGTGTAGAGTGTACTGAGATAATTAGATGAAACAGTGATCATAACTGACCATCGTTCCTTACAAGGGGGTATTAGTTACCTAAAATTGTATTCCCAAGTGAAAGGGTTCAACTTGGAAAGTTCCAAAAATTTTGAGGAGTGATTGTCTCCATATGCCTATGGTTTCATACTGTAAGACCTAATAGGCCAATGTGAACACACATTTCATTCTCTCTCAATTCAAACCCTTTTATCACTATTTCATAGCTTCCCTGCTTTCAATGACTTTATGTGTTGCCATAGAAAAGTAAGCATTTTGGGCAACTTCAGCAAAGTCAGAAATACTGAATTTAAAGAGGGAAGGAAGGAAGCAAGTACCCTTTTTGGTGTATTCTGTGTACTAGCTGTAATTTCCATTGCCCATTTTCTTAAAACTCAAGTCTGTACCATTTATGGTGAAAAGCAAGCCAGACTTGCCGCAATCAACCAAACATTCCAATTCAAGTCACTCTGGGAAGAATTTCAACTTAGAACATGCTGCAGAAATTTTCTACTGGTTTGATCATATCCACCACAATATGCCACTGGTAGATGCAGCATTCAAAGAGTAGCTTGGAAAATAAATTATTACCTGATAACTCAGAACTCGAGGCACAAAGTAAAATAATCACAGGGGCAGCCCTCTATAGCACTCTTCCCCATTTGTGCTAATATTTGGAGGACACCAAATATAAGATGTCCCATAAACACCTGTTAAATAGATTGCAGGAAGAGTAAAAACTAGTTTTCACCTTGAACCATGAACTACATCCATTATGTGTAAAAATCGTAATTAATTATTAGTACAAAAAAAACCTACTGATTTGCTAAAACAATGCTGATATAAAGTTTCGTATTTACCAAATTATCAGAGATTATTATATTAAGAGTTTTAAAGCTTTAAAAGAAGTAAATCTAACTAAAACCAGAATTGGAATTTAATTGCCTTTTAAAATCACTTCCATTTTCCCATGAATTCAAGAAAACTGTCCCCATCCTTGCTCATCTCACTCTAGTTGTCTTTTGTAAATGACAAAAATTATCAATTTTTCTTGAGAAGTTCTTTAAGAAAAATATCAAGTTTTGAATCTTGGTATTTTACTTTTCAAAAATGTATCAAGTGATAAAAGGCCAACATCGATGATCATTTTAAAGAAAATCAGGAAATAAATATTTTGGTGACTTGCTTTTACCATGTTCTTCCTGGTCAAAAACTTTCAGTGTTCCCTGAAGTTGAAGAGATCAAATTTTATTCATTCATTCATCCAACCAAACTTAGTGAGTGCCTCCTATGTGCTGAACCCAGCTCATCCTGCAGTGAACTGTCAGGTGGAGAGAGGACTATAAAGACCAGAACAGCAGCAAAAGGGCCATGTTGCAGGGGTGTGCTGAGTGCTATGCAACAGAAGAAAGGTGGACATATCCCTGTCTGGAGGGTGGGGAAATTCCACTGATGGGGTCCCAGAAAAGCCATTTCTACCTTCGTCAGATGGCCTTCCGTTATCACAAATCCAGCTCCGTCTACTCAATGTTCTCAGGAATAGGGGTTTTCTAAGGTTTGTCTGAACAATACATCCAGCAACAGAAAAGCTTAAATCAAACACTCAACATCATTCAACTCTGTCTAAACAAATATGATATCAGAGAAGTTTTAAAGTTCTGTTAAGTTTTAAGAAAAGATATATAATCACTTTAATAGGAAAAGATGATCCTTCAACTATAACAAAATATAAAAGCAAAGTAAAACTGCAATTGAAGAAAAAATTCAAATTTATCATAGCTCTCAGCATCTTTCCCATTCTGGTAACATAAAACTCATAATGCAAATAAGTCTAAAAGATGCTATGTTAACCACTTATATCTAAAATTTTGCCTCTTTAGTTGCATATTCAAACTGAATAACGATGAATTCTACCATTGCAGATCAGAAAGATATGTTTAGTTTTTCCCTATATGCTGATATTGAAATGGAAACGTCTCACATTCTATTCCATGCAAATTAAAAGTTTCTTCAATCTACGGAGTTATAATAAATATGAATGTGAAAAAATAGAGAAGAGAGTATTTGTACTCAACTTTTTAAATTCATAACATCCAAATTTTAAGATGCAAACCATAAGTCAAAATACAAACTACAGTCCCAGAGGTACCTTTAGGAAATGTGAATGGGAAACAATGAGATATGTGAGATTAAAATGACAGCATTGGTTTTTGCTTAGAAAGCAAGTAATGAATTATTATTGGAAAATGGTGACAAAATAAGCATCATTCCAATCAGTTTATCAATATTATTTCCACATCTAGGCAAAAGCATCTAAGAAAAATGCAAGGTAAATAAAATATAAAGTCTTACTGACAACAAGGCTAACATCTGACAGTAACTATAACCTTAGTAAACAAATAGGGATGTAAAGCAAAATATGGCAAGTATCATGAGAGAGAGAAATAAAGATTTTTGTGTGCCAATGGGCTAGAGAGAGTACATTCAATTGACGTTTATCCAGGAAGGCCTCACTAAGAAGGCAGGATTCGAGCTGAACCCAAAGGATGAGGAGGACTTTGAGATGGCTGCATAATTAGAATAACAACCCGTTTATTCAAGTTAATAGGGAAATTTCAAGTTCTACATTTTATTCCTTCAGTGATTAATCTTTACAAATTTCTTTGGCCATTCAAAAATAAACTCTTTCCAAAAATTTACCCCTCTATCTTCTTTAAAAAGAAGGCACTGAATAAAGTTTAACCTGAAAATTTTAACTTAATTACTCATATTTTTATGTTTCCATCTTCTACCAACTTTTGATAGCCAGGATATCTACTTCTAACTATATGTCTCTTCTTTTTTTGTTTCCTTTTTGTTTTTCTATGTGTAAAGAAACAAGAAAGCAAACTTATTAGTAAAACTGGGAAACATAAGAATCAATAAATTCCCATATGAAGGAAAAGGAGTCAAGTTCACAGTTTCATACTAAGGGCTTTGCAACAGTTACTTGGAATGCCGTTTTGCTTACTTTCAATTCTGCTTCGAAGTGGGAAATAATTGACTCTTAACTTGCTAAAAAAAAAATAGATTTATATGAATAAGGAACCAGTGGTAAAGTGGCACTTAATGAATAACAAAAATAATTCAATGAAAGTTACAACAAAGATAAAGTAACTAGGAGTAAGGCTTTCTAGTGCAGATGTGGGGTCAGCAGGCCCACGTACCCTGAGCAAAATTTTTCAGTCAGCTCATCTTCTTCATACACATAATTCCAAGTCAGATGACCACTCCAGGGAAAGTTCCAGCAGGAAACAGACTAGTTATAGGACAACCAAAGAAACCCACACTGCCTTATTTGAATAATCAACCAATGCGTTCACTGAAATATGAGAAAACACCAAGAAACACCAGATTTGCCAGGAAAATCAATAGTGTGAGATGGAAAGAACAGAATAAAACTGATAATTAGGGATAGAGAAGAAAACTTAAACAAGCAAACTAATAACACTCAAATATTCAAGAATGCTATCATGTTCATAAAAATAATTAGATGCTCTGAAAAGGAACAATCAGAGAGCATTAAAAATATTTAGGAAGTTAAAACATCATCAATTTTTAAAATCAATAGAAATTCTGGCACATAAAGTTGAAGATATCACCCATGATGTTGACCTGAGAAGGAAAAGAATATAAAAGAAAAGATAAAACACAGAGAGGATCAATGCAGTGGGTAAAACATCTGACCAACAGGCACTTATGTCAGGTAAGAAAGAGTGGGAAACAAACAAAAAAAATGATAAAGATGGCTGGGAGGAATGTATCAAAAAATTTCCCAAATCCAAAGGGCACCACTGTTTATACTGAAATGAATATGAACCTATAACACCTGGACACACATCATGAAATTTTAGAACGCTGAGGATAAAAAGAAGAACCTAATACCCCCAGAGGTCATGAGTACAAGGAACTAATGATACTCAGATTGTCAGTCCATCATCAAATGTTTCAAGTTCAATAGTAGACGATAGAAGACAGTTGAACAATACCTTAAGATTCTGAAGGAAAACAAATTGAATCTATAATTCTATTCTGTTTTAGTTTGTTAATGCTGCAGAATGCAAAACACCAGAGACGGATTGGCTTTTATAAAAAGGGGGTTTATTTGGCTACACAGTTACAGTCTTAAGGCCATAAAGTGTCCAAGGTAACACATCAATAATCGGGTACCTTCACTGGAGGATGGCCAATGGCGTCTGGAAAACCTCCGTTAGCTGGGAAGGCAGCCGGCGTCTGCTCCAAAGCTCCGGCCTCAAAACGGCTTTCTTCCAGGACATTCCTCTCTAGCAAGCTTGCTCCTCTTCAAAACATCACTCCCAGCTGCACTCCCTTTCCTCTCTCTGAGTCAGCTCATTTATATAGCTCCACCGATCAAGGCCCACCCTGAATGGGCGGGGCCACACCTCCATGGGAACATCCCATCAGAATCATTACCCACAGCTGAGTGGGGCACATTCCAAGCAAATCTAACCAGCACCAAAAACGTCTGCCCCACACAAGACCACAAAGATAATGGCATTTGGGGAACACAATACACTCAAACCGGCACATATTCTAAGCCAAAATATTAATCAAGAGTAAAGAAACAATAAAAATATTTTCAGACTTGGCAGAATTTATTCAGCTGATCTGCCACATACCTTAGATGTCAATTATTCTGAAGATGTACCTTGATAAGAAAGGAAGGAAGGAAAGAAAGAAGGGAGGAAGGAGGCAGGGAAGAGAGAGGGAAGGAGGGATGAATAAAAAGTCTGCAAAGGGAATCATATCCAGGAAAGGCTGAAAACAGGCCCTTGACTAAGGACTGTGCAGCCAACTCAGAGAGCAAAAAATCCAGATTTGAGTAGGAAGATGGAGGGCGCCGGAATAAGTCCCCAGGTAAAAGAGGGATACTTAATTTTCATATAATTTGGTTAAAATCATCTAAATAAAAATTATTATATGAAAATTATAGACCCAAAGCATAGGCATTTAAAATTTTTATTTTAAACATTAAAGAGGCATAGAATATTATAATTTGCAGTCACTCTGATTTACTCATTTGCTGAAATCGCAAAAATAGACTTTTTTAAAAAATAAATAAGAAAGTGTTAGAACAATAGAAAAAATCTTCAAAGCATAAAAAATGCTCAGAAAAGTCTAAATCCAACAGTAAATTAATCTGAGTAACACATTACTCAGGGAATTAATTGGGTGATAAATTAGGGATTCTAAAATGCTATTCACTTAAAAATCAAGTCCTAATCAGGTTTTGAAGCCTCCTACAATTCTAAATTTTCTGAAATTTGGTTACTTGATACTTTTGAAAATCAGTCTAATATCCAGGGTTCTGTTATGCAACTTAATCTGGAGAATGGTTTTAGTATTATTAGCCATCTAATAACAAGGCAATTATAATAGTTTTTAGAAGAGGCTAAATATCAAGAAGATACAAAAATGATAAAAAGGATGGAAATTTGTACAGAAAAATAGCTATTAGGAGAATGCTGACAGCATAAATAGTTTAAATTATAAACTTATTTCATTTTTTAAAATTATATTTTTGTAACTGTATCACCTATTAATTAAAAAACCTTTTCAATCTACAAGAACTTAATAGATCGTAAACATCTTCCAGGGTCTTTATGGTCTAATGAGCAAGGTTTGTTATACCTGGTTGCAATTGCTTTCTAACTTGATATTGCTCATCAATTCAGCAGGAAGATGGCTCTGTTAATTGCTCCAAGAGCTTCAAACATTCTTCTCACTTTTACTCAGTATAGATAATCCAGATTCTACTCTTCCTGCAACATCTCAAGAAATATCTCTTCCTTAAAACTTCCCCGTCTGCTTCAGCTCTCCCCTGAATGTTTACAAGCTCTTATTATCTATACCACATGAATTTTTTTGGTTTAAAGCTTATTATGCTATTGATTATTTTTCTATATAGGCACCCCCTCTTACCATCCAGATTGATTGTATCATTCCTTCTAGTGTACCCAGTTCTTAACAGACATTCAATAAATGTTCATAGCTAGTAATGTGACACTTAAAAACAGTTAAGAGCCAAAGGTAATTTATAGACAAGAATTATACTATTTACAAAACAGGGCACTTAAATAAACATCTAGGTATCTGCAAATAGCTGCCTTTCAATTCATCTTTAGTTACCCTTTTTTTAAGAAAATGCAAACTACAAAGCCAAATATCTGCAGAGATGGGTGGTTTAGACCGGTAGTTTTCTAAGTACATGACTCCCCATAATCTCTTCAGGGTCCACATGGAGAGACATGGAGTGGGTAAGCCCATCACATGGGGCTCTACTGTCCCCAAACCCCCAGAGTACTGTGTTTTACATTCTGAATCACTGGGAACAAGGATGAGCAATTTTTTAGCTTTCTTCATCTGCTGAACATTATAAAAAATAACTAAATTCTGTAAAATAATTGGTAAGAGGTGTAAAAATATTCTTAGAACATATGTGTGTATTAGTTTAAACAATCCTTGAATAGAGGCATAGTCTAAAAAAGTAATCTCAAAGTTTTCATGGTGTTCTAACATATTAATTCAACAGTATAGATAATCACTGCTTTCTATTTAAACTCTTCCTATTATTCTCAAAAATGTTAGCCAAGATGAAAACTTTACCTGTTAAATTTCATGCACTAACACTGCATATTTTATAGATTTGACAAAAACCTAATAAATAATATTAACTTCCAAATATTAAAAATACATTAGAAATTGAAAAGATTGTATAGTCATTCTTATACTACCTTTTCTCCCTAATCACATTCATGTATATAAACATGTGTTCCTTAAATTAATTACTCATATTGATACCAATTATTAAATAGTAAAAAAGCAACTTATACATAAGAGGCAATGGTATTTGCTATGGCCCATATTTAATATGAAGTAGAAAATTTCATATATTTTGCCAAAATACACCTTTTTAAATGAAAAGTGCAGAAAGTACAAATTAACAAAAATATTATCCATGAATACTTACACAATTTCAACCTAAAACAAAAGTTTACATAAATTTCTAATTGTCTTTAGATTGTTAGGTTTAGAACATATTCTTTTGCATGTTGTAATCCTATAATCGTCTTTTTAACCTTGGCCTAACATTTGAACAAAATTTCCTCATATGGAGAAATTCCTTTCTGGAAATATGCCTGCTTCCAAAATCCCCTAACCTGTTCTCAGAATTATTCTTTAGGAAGCAGTTATGAAACGAGAAATGCAAATTTATAGAAATGTCTATTTTTTTCTAAAACAAAAAAAGATATATATTTCAACTATGCTATTTAGCATCAGCCAAATACTAAAAGATAAAAGATATAACAGGTGAATTAAATAGAATATTCATAAAGGTGAAAAATTCAGCCCAGCATCACCATTGTATTTCACCAAATCAGGCTGTGCTTCTCTACTGCTGCCTGTCGAGTCACTGCTAAGCGTGGGAAGACTGGTAAAAATAAGTTTTGCTCCTCGAACAATATTTTCATAGGTTCCTTTTGCTCAAAATCTTGTTCTTTTTTCTCTGAGAGAGTCAGAGCCTCTCAAGTCTATGGAATTTTTAAAAAGGTTATCAGATGGTTGAAAACTTTTAAACAAAACTAACTGGCAAAGTTTGAGAGCTGGTGCTCATTGTTTCTTAATAAGAAGAGAAACTGAATCAAAAAAATCCCACAAGCATTTTTGCATAACCTACCATCTGCAAGGTATTATGCTAAATACTGTGGGCAATGAAAAATGAGTGAGAACTCAATTTTTATTCACTCCTCTCTTCTCCTATACCATCACAAATGAAAAATCCATGACTGTCTTCTCTTTCTTCTTGACCTACATCTGCCCCATAGAGCAGGATTTCTCAAATTTTCCCAAACAAAAGTGTCCTTAATGGATGAAGAGATGAGATACACACCCTCAGGGATGCGATGGTGTAAGCTCAACACCAAAAAGAATTCCTTTTCTTTTATGCTAACACTTAAAACATCCTATACATCAAGCTTGTAATTTTATTCCCTAACATAGTCTTACTTCTTTAAACTTTATCCCCCTCAAAACTTCAAGCAAAGCTGATATTTCAGGAAGCTGTGCCATGTTTATCTTGTGGCTTTCCTTGGGATGCGCAGACCAGCTTGAAAAGAAATGACTAGCAGTTTTTGCTTTTTGTTTTCTCTCAGCAGAAGCATGTGCCACATTCCACATTCCTCCTGTCCCAGAGTCTCCTACCGCCCATCTGCACCCAGGATACCCAGCTCACTGAAGGCTTCACTTAGACTCACGGAATTTAAATACTGGAGTAATCAAGTATTTAAACTGACATCTGTTTTTATTGAAGCACAAAAGGTCCCATCTGTAGACTCATTTTATTTTAATTTCAAATCCAGTTAATTTTGATAGACAAATTCAAAGGGAAAAAAAAGAAAAGAATGGATTTTCTACCATACTAAAATTGTCATCTAAAGTTTGACATTTGCTAAGAGAAGACAAAATAATCCTTGCTGTTCCATTTATTTTTTAATAATAGTGAAAAAAAAGAGTGAAAAAAAAACCACTTTGGTGTAAAATACAAACTCACACATTGTTATGGAAGCAGGAAAAAGAGAGACTTTTTTCTGTTGTATTGTTGCATGCATGACTTTTGTAATTAAAAAATGAAAACTACAAAATTTGAAATTTTCATCTATACACAGGATAAAAATTTTCATAAAACACTTTTAAAATGTATTGATCTAAAAACATTAGATCAAATATTTACAAAAATGTACTGTAGTCAACAGTTCAAAACAATAAATCCATTTCATCATATCAAATGGTGGCCTGAAGGCCCTTACCAAAGGTGATTTAAAATGCCAACTTCACACATGGCTTGTCATTCTGTACAAGTGAATTAAAGCTGGGCTCTTTGTTGTTTCCTTACAGTACAAGTCCAGAAGAACAGCTAGTTCTTCTCCCTCATCCCAGTGAACCACCATGAGTATTCAGATGGTGACATCTTTTAGTTCAAGAAAGGAGACCCCTATGTCAGGGGTGCAGACGCTTTCTCAGATTCATTTCGGCTCCCCTTTTCCAAGCACTACAGAAAGGGATATTATAGACTTAGTTTTGACACCCAGGGGAAACAATAGTTATGGAACTATCGTGTTCCAAGTGGAAATAAGAACCATTAGGGAGCCATCATTACGAATGAGATGCAGCTTGGAAAAGTGGAAGGATACTCAAAGAAAGCAGGTTTACTCTCTAACGTGTGTGCTCCCCAGCTCAGGGCCACCTGGTGCAATGTGTCTAGCATTTACCTAATATCATCACATTTCTAGTTAATTCCTTCCAAATGTTATGAAAAATACTTAATAGTTAATCCTAAAAATATCTATATGCTCCTCATTATAGTGCTCTATGTGCATGACCCATCTTCTTAATAGCTATCTATATGTCTATTAGACAATTTAATTCTTCACAAATTTATTGAAAACATCTTTTCTCTAAAGTGCCCAGCAAGAGCCGGTTCCTGTCTTGGAGTCATATGGAGTATCCTAATCTGTCCTGTATCAAATTTTATGTGTTTAACACTTGAAAAGGACAGATATAATTCTCAAAAATCTTTATTGGTGACGTAAGTTGTTTATTCCTAAATTGCCTAAATATGTACAAACATATCACCAAGTACAAATCTTTATGCTTATATGTCTCATAATAATATAGTATTATTTATGTATTATTTAATTTATAAATTAAGCACAAACATGGCAAACTATTAAAATTAAAATTAACAGTATTAATTTAATGGAACAGTTGTTCTGCAATTGTCCATGGTACACCTTCAAGGGCGTTGGGATATTCTGAATTCAATGTGCAGACATCACTACCATTTAATGAATGAATTCCTCCAACAGTTTTCTCTATTCAAACTATAGCAAAACCTTCCTCTTAGTGTGTGATGATGAAATTTTAATCTACATTTGGTACTAAAGTAGTAAGCCTGACACTGTTCTGCTCCCCTTAACTCATGATAATGAAAATAATCCATTTTGGTTCCAATGAAGGAGTAAACATAGATGCAAGGGTGGATGCTGATACTGCATGGCAGGGCCCAATTACAGCAGAGTCATCAAATGATCCAGAATCTGCTCATGTTTCAGGATTTTTAAATTATCATCAAAATAAAAACACAAAATAACTTCTGCAGCCAATACAGACCATAAGAATATAACTGTATACTCCCTGGGGTCCAAGAAAATACCACAACAGAGACCTGTCATTGTAAGCAGGATAACTCTAAGAGTCAATCTCATAAAATTCTTACCGACTCCATTTACAACATGTCACACTGAAGAACACCTTAAACGTAAATTCTACCTCCCAAATCCATGATCAAGTAAAAGAAATAAAAGGTACTATTAAAAATTAAAACCAAAGTATGGACACTCTCCTTGATCTGGTGAGGTAGAATGCCAAGAGTATTTGAAGTCAGATAGATTTTAAAGATTTTAAGATTTTAAAGACTGTAAGATCATTTAACCCCTCTGAGAGTCTGTTTCTTCATCAGTAAAATGAACACAAAAATACACGCTCTCAGAGTTATTGTAAAACCTCCAACATGATAACACAACTCATGGTTTGCATGGTGTCTGGTACAATAAATGTGAATTGCCTCTTTCATTCTAGATAATCAGGACTATCTCCTTGGGAAATAATTTTAAAATAATAATTACTTGATATTATTATGTGAATAAAATCTATATTCAACAATGTGAGGTAAATTTACTTAATTTTATGAAGGTTATGGGAAGTTGAAAAACCTAATTTTATAACTATATAATTATAGAAATTTTAGGGGCTAACAGTTTTAAGAAAGTAATGGGCTCATTTAAATAAAACAAATTAACAGTGCTATTATGGTGTTAATGAATGCTTAATCTCTGGTAATCTTCACGTGTTAGATGGATCTTATAAACTGGAATTCATATTATGAGAATTTAATTGAGCCTTACTGTATGAAAAGTGATATATTCAGAAGTTTGGGAAAGTTCCACCTATATCAAGAAATGCCATGTACAAATTTACTGGCATAAATCTATCTATCACTAAAGCTACTTATAACTGTGGAAAACCTATTATTATGGTCCTGTCTAATGTAATTTAGTAAAATAAATATCAAGATCCTAGGTGCTTGATGTTCACGTACTGAAATCATACTTTATTTACATACATATCCCTCATGCCTATGACCAGTAATTCCCCTTCTGGAAGTTTATCATATATGACCCAAAGGAAGAAGTATACAATTATACATACATACATCATACACACATATATGTAATACACAAACAAATATGCTCTCACATATATCTGTGTGTATATATATATATATATATATATACACACACATACACCTAAGGATATGAATTGCAGCTTTTTTTTAATAACAGTGAAACTTTCAAAGAAAGGTATATATCAAAAACTTCAAAGTTTATTAAAAAGAGGGACAAGGGATAAAGCCAAATTTGTGAAATTTTTCCAGAAAGCATATCTTTACATCTTTAAGAATCTGCATAGATTTACTAATGTGTGGATTTATTTTCAGCGTACTTTTAAAAGGTTGGCAAAATGTCTAGAGATTATATTCCTATAAACACAACTTGGACAAAAGCCTAATGACTTGTTTTTGACAATTACCTCTTCTGAAAAACTTTCTGATTCACATATAAGTCATCACTACACATGCTGAGAAAGAGATCAGTTAGCAAGAGCCAAAAGATTTCATCACATTTTAAATAATTCAATGATCAGAAATCCACCTCATGTCTGTAGTAAAAAAAAAAAGTTAGCAAGATGCTTATTCACATCCCTTTAGATCTAGAGAATAGGTTTAAATCTCTTTTGCCTTGTGCATAGATACTTTTTGATGCATCTACGGTATCCAAAACTTGAAAAGGAAATTTAGAACATTTCTATTTAGTGTTAAGCCTTTAGAGAACAATTTCAAAGACATTATAATTTGATTATTATAAATAATTCTTATAATCTAAGATCATGTATCAAGATTACATTTTCTTTATAGTTCTATAACTCAGATAACAGAAAATGGTCCCCAAAGAAAAGGAATAATATCAGCCACTATAATATGAAATAGAATAATCAAACTTTAAGATATGTTTGATCTTTATGCTTTCATAGCCTCAGGCTTTAAGTTATCTCATCCAGAGGGAGCACTTATAAAAAGTATCCCATATTAATTGGTATTACAGGCTCTGCATGGGAAGGCTATGTGCATCTCTATTTTCAGTCCATTCTTTTCAGCTCTAGTGAAGATTATTCATGTCTCAAACATAAATCCAGACTCAATGAAATAGAATTCACTACATGGTGTAAATTCAAAGCATCATTCAGATAATATGACTTACCATACTCCAAGTTTGTGGTAACAAAAATCTAGGTTTGCGTTTTGTCTTTTTTTTTAATATATGAAGATTTTTTTATATTATAACATACAAATATAATAGAGCCAACATTTAAGCAAGCTGGTAGGCAGACTTGATTTTTAGTTGAATACAACTTATCTTAACAAGACACATGACTTAGAGAGAAAATTTCCAAGTATATAATTGCTATGTTTTTTTCATTTTTCAAACTATGCATAAGGAGAAGCCCTGAATCTATATGGAAAATGGTGCATGGAGGAAATAAATAAAAATATAAATTCCCATTAAAATATACAACATTGGAGTCCTGAGACTAATCATATGAAAAACTTTTGAAAAGAGGTTACACCAGGGAATGTAGCCCAGTGTCCAGCATGACATTAAGCACCACAACATGACTGAAGCTTGGCACCTGGTCTTGGAGAGCTTACATTCAAGTGGGGATGACACAGAAACCAAAAGGAGAGAAAGAACAAGGGCAGGAGAGAGAAATCCAAATGAAGGAAGGATTCTACCTAAGGGAAAAAGGAAGACTTGTGGAGGACGTGGTCTTTGAGATGGGCCTTGAAGGATAGTTATAAACGGGAGAGGAGAGAATTCCAAGCCAAGGGACAACTTGACAAATCTGCATGGTCAGAAAAGAACAGAGGATGCTAAAGGGATGATGAGGATTCTATGGCTGGAATATTGGATACATGGGGTGGAACGGAGTAGGTGGTGAAGCTGGAAGTTTAAAACTTTGAATGCCATAAACATTTTTATTTTTATAGACACTGACCATTTTGGCTTGATTACGTTTGAGAAACCCCCACTTTATCTGTCATAGAAGTGAAAAATGGTACATAGTCACATTCACAGCCTTCCTTACAGCTGGGGTGCAGAAATCTGACCTGGCATCTTCCCATCAGACCCTTCTGACCCAGGCAGCTAGTAACATGAAGAAGCAAAAGCAGTGCAGACTGCTTCTCTGCAAAGGAGGTGTCTTCTGGGGCAGCTGCATCGGCTCTCCTGTGGCACAGGGGCAGTGTTTCCAAGGGCACTGTCTAATGAATGGGGTCTGGTGTGTGAACGATGGTAGTGGCACTTAACTTCCTAATTGATCAACCTCACCGCTTGATTCTGGGTCTTGTGCCCGGCAGCCTAGCCTCAATCTGGTTCTCAAGTACAAGCAGTATTCTGAGTTTCCTGGGATCCTGAAAGAGAGAGGATTCCTCATTCATACTTTCCAGGATCCTTCTATTGCTATCATCTCTTGCCTGCAGTTCTTTGCCTTGCTTTCAGCTCTTAGGCTGTCATAGGCAGTCAGCCTTGTATAGGCAGAACTTCTAGTTTTCTCCTTTGGTGCTTTGATACCTCATCTTCAGCTTTGACCTAGGGAAGGCCAGACACCATTGTACCCTCAGGATATCACATGCAGCCCCTTCTTGGCTCAGTCCTTCTCTATGCCTGGGAGACTCACTTACTCTTCCAAGTTAACATCAACTTCTCCGGGAAGCTTTTCTGTCAAAATTTCACAGCCCCCAGTGATGGTTCATTTTAAACCTCCATAGCGCTTGTCTATGTACAATTCATTTTGCATCAATTCCATGCCCCCTTCCATGTTACTCATATTCTTATGTAGCTATCCTTTTCCCCTGGGTAAACAATAAGCTCTTCAAAGCAAGAAATTATGTGCCTAGAACAAGCATGGAATCTTACATTCATTAAGTACTTCCAATACATTGATACCTAAACATAGTCTGATGTCTGATATTGCTATTATATGACTTTATATTTTGTAAATTAGCTGTACCTTTCTAATGCTGTTATCTGGAGCACCACCTTTTTTTCTCGTACTCCATCTAAAACTAAGGATAGTGCTAGCACTTAACGCAAGCCTGCTTACTAAAATAATTCTAATAAAGATGGCAATAGCCCCATTTATCTACAGGCATTTTCAGAAGAATTTATTAACAATGTTGTGATGGTTGGGTTCATGTGTCAACTTGGCTAGGTGGCCTAGCTGTCTGGTCAAGCGGGCACTGGCCTGACGATTCCTGTGAGGCTATTTGAGGCTGGTTGGTTTGTCGGATCATCAGTCAATTGACTGCAGCTGACTGATGACTCATCAAGGGGCGTGCTTCCACAGTGAGAGAATGCAATTGGCTGGATTTGGTCCGGGTGATCAGTTGGAGGCTTATAAGCCGGACGGTTAGAGAACCTTCACTTCTTCTTCAGCTGCTCAGTGAAGCTTTTCCTGAGGAGTTCGTCAAAGTTGTCGGTTCGTTTCCCGAGGAGTTCGTCGGACGTCTTCCTTGGAGTTGACAGCTTGTTGACAGCTCTGCAGAATTTGGACTCGTGCGCTCCCGCAGTTGCGTGAGTCACTTTTACAATTTGATAATAAGAGACATCTCTCATTGATTCTGTTTCCAAGGAGAACCCTAACTAATACAAATGTAAATCAATATTAAAAAATCCCCTCCTAGAAACAAATAATTATGAAACATTCATAATTAAAAATCCTTGCAACAATAAGGATTTATACAAAATATTAGGTTTCTTAATACTAAACTACTGAGAAATTTTCTCTATGTGCATGTATTTGTGTGCAATAAATGAGGAGTCTTTATTCTAACATAAAGCAATTATCAAACCAGAATATTTTCTAGTTAAAATGATGAGTCCTGAGAATATACCCCAATAAGTCCAATTCTATTGTGAAATATATACCCAGGTGCACTTTGTTCCTAAATAGTACAGCTGAAAGAAAAACAGTTACTTTAGATAAAACTGACAGCCTACAATTTTATTCCTGCCCTGAGACTAATTCACTCTTTCTAATGAAAATGAAAACTTTATTCTTAGATATTTTCCTGTAAACATACATGTCAAGGACTAGAAGGATTACAGCAATTTTAGCCCCATTCATTCATTCCTCATAGGTCTCTCCTGGAAAGACAGAGAGACTCTTCCATCTCTAATAGGTAACACTGTCTAGTGAAGAGAATGCTGAATTTGATGGCAGCAGTTCTCCATTTTGGGACTTTACTCTGTCTAACCTTTGTTGCCTATCTCTTTTCTTTCCAATTTCCCTCATATTGAAGATACGTGAACTTGTCTTTTCCAATCTGACATTGTCATTTTAAAATAAAAATGAAATACCATTCTTTGAATTCTTAGGCATAATGTCAAAATAACATTTAAAAAAGAATATAGTCTCTGGAATCAAATAAACCAGAACTCAAACCAGGTTCTAAGAGCTCACTAGCCGTGGGACCTTGGGAAAAATTCCTAAATTGCTCTGAGCCTGGTTTCCTCATCTGTAGCATGGAGCAAAAGAAACTTCTCAATCCTTTTAACAGTCCTGACAATTATGTAACAGGCCCCAGTATAGTGCTTGGTACATAATGAATGGTCAGTAATGTATAACCATATATCAATTTAATCAATTTGATGCATATTATTTTATATATTCAGAAATGTTAAAGACCTTAACTTATTGTTAATCATAGTCATAGTAAAATCATAGACATTTCAGACATTTCCTAGCATATTATTTATTCTACAATGCAACAGAATTCAAATGAATGAACCACAGCAAGCCATACAGGTCAGCATTTGTCAGGTGTCTACACTGCTTTCTTCACTGAAAAATGTCTTTGCTCTGGCTTCCATTTCCTCATAAATTGCATACATTAACTGTTAAAATGATGCAGAGACACATCCAAAAGCACCCCAGTACTAAGTATAGCATTCAAAAGAAACAAAGCTGATTTGAACAGCTCTACAAAATGATGTCAGCTTACCCACCAATTTTTTTAAATAAAGGAAAATCTACTAAATCCCATGCCAAGCCACAGAAATTCTGTTTTATAGGAAAAAAAAAGATAACAAATACGAACTAACAAAAGAGTATTTTTCATGGCTTCTAATATTCTGAAATCTATGACTAATCACTATATACAAAATGGAAAATAAATACATGAGACTAACATCTTCTTTGATTCAATTTACCTAGGAATTGTGGAGGTTGATTTCTAGACTAGATGTCCAATAAACTCATATCCCTAAACTGGAATTCAACACTAGAATGAAGAAATGGAATGCAATGGGAAAAGGATTTGGACTCAAATCTCTAAAAATATTTTTTTTTCACACAGTGTTCTCAGTTACAAATCTTCTTTTGGGCAAAGGATGAGATGAAAGCAGAGGTTCTTTAAAAAATAAAAGTAAACTTTTTACATAATCAGGAATTGAAAGTAACATTACTTATATATTTATACGCAGAACTGATAAATGCTGCTGTAGGACAAAACATGGAAAGCAATGAAACTGACCTTCCTCCAATTATTTCCAGATGCATATTACAACTGTCTGTCAAATTTGATAAAATCAATTTCAACCATTATCAACTGTTTCAAGCAATTCTCCAAATGACATATCTGATTAAATAGGATCTTGGCCTAATTCAAATGAGATTTAGCTTTTGCAAACCTTGGATAGTTTGAGGGTATTTGCTGGGCTGACCTTTACATCTCTGAACACAGCATTATTAACACAAAACCCAGTCTGCATTATCATTTGTTAAAAGTGTCAAAATTCAAATAAGCTGATTCAATATTTTCTGTCTAAATCTGCAAATTTAGGTTTCCAAGAAAAGGGTAGTTCAAATTCATTATTTGAATGTGACTGTGTCTTTTCAGCTAAGGAATCATTTGAAAAATGGATTGAGGCAAGCTAAATCTTTTTTTTTTTTTATAGCTTTAATTTCATGATTCTTTTATTTCTTTTTATTAAATTCAGTTTTATTGAAATACATTCACACACCATACAATCATCCATGATATACAATCCACTGTCCACAGTATGATAACATAGTTATGTGTTCATCACCACAATCTTTCTCTGAACATTTTCCTTACATCAGAAAGAACCAGAACAAGAATAAAAAATAAAAGTGAAAAAAAACACCCAAATCATCCCCCCATCCCACCCCATTTGTCCTTTAGTTTTTATCCCCATTCCTCCACTCATCCATATACTAGATAAAGGGGGTGTGATCCACAAGGTCTTCACAGTCACACTGTCACCCCTTGTAATCTACATTATTATATAATTGTCTTCAGGAGTCTAGACTGCTGGGTTGGAGTTTGGTAGTTTCAGGTATTTACTTCTAGCTATTCCAATACATTAAAGCCTAAGAGGTGTTATCTATATAGTGCATAAGAATGTCCACCAGAGTGACCTCTCGACTCCATTTGGAATCTCTCAGCCACTGAAACTATTTTGTCTCATTTTGCATCCCGTTTTGGTCAAGAAGATACTCTCAGTCCCATGATGCCGGGTCCACATTCATCCCCGGGAGTCATACTCTGCGTTGCCAGGGAGATTTACACCCCTGGGAGTCGGGTCCCACGTAGGGGGGAGGGCAGCGAGTTCACCTGTCGAGATGGCTCAGTTAGAGAGAGAGAGGGCCACATCTGAGCAACAAAGAGGTACTCAGGGGGAGACTCTTAGGCACCATTACATACAACTTTAGACTCTCCTTTGTGGTAACGAGCTTCATAAGGGCAAGTCCCATGCTCGAGGGCTCAGCACATCAAACCGCCAGTCCCAATGTTTGTGACAACATCAACACCAGTCCAGGTGAGGATGTCCAACACATCCGCACCTTCCCCTAGATCCTCGGGACTGGGGAGGGGGAGGCTGTAAATATATTTTTTGTTATCTGTGAGGCAGGCTAAATCTTAATAATAGCATTTGAACACTATGAGTACCAGAAAGCAAAGATTAGGATAATAAAGGACAGAAAATTAAAATTAAAATGCAATTACAATTAAGAAAATTGGAACTTAGTTAAGATAAGAAAACAAGGACAGAATATTTAAATTAGTTAAGTTAGAGCCTTACAGAATCTCATAAAACTATGTATACATTTATAGCATTTTCTTCGAATAATTTTATTTTATTATAGAAGTATCATAATTAATATATAATTATAGTTATATATTAATTAAAACACTACCATGCATTAGATTATTTAGGTTTCCCAAGAACAAATTTATGGTATAAAGTTCAATGCTTTTTAAATAAAACAACAATCAATTGTGATGGATTTGAAACTATTTTTAGGTTAATCACGTATTAGGCAAACTGTATGTAGAACTAACTGCATAAAATATAGAAATGTTATGGTAATGAACGCATATAAGAGCAAGAGTAATCATCATTTATGTGCTTATAACCAATGTAAATAAAACATTCACAAACACTACCCAAAATATGTTGTCAAAACAGCAATGCTGATTAACAAAGGCTATTTGATTATGGTGGGTCTTTCTATAGACTTCCAAAGTCAGAAAGCATTCTTGTTGAAATTTGATTTAACAAAACATCATGTCATTAAAGCTTATTTAATAAAAATGGGAAACCAAGGTAAGATAAAGATCAAATATATCAAATATAAGAAATGCAGAATTTGAAACAACCGTAAAGAGTCACATGATCTTAATATAAGCAATTACATAGGTAGAAAATCAAGGCCTGGTAGATTTATCTGGTATATAAATAGTCTAAGGTTTTCATGCTCTAAATTCACTTGTAGCAAAATGATCTACAATTCAATTAAGTAAGGCACGAATCAGACCTATATGTTCATAAATCCAAAACTCCAGTTTCACAAAGGAAAACATATATATTATGATATATGACACTAAACTAAAGCCATTTTAGATAGAAGCTTTATCAAATGATTTTATATTATATGAATAAACTCCAGCACAACAAATAATGTTAGGTAAATAAGCAATAATTGCCTATCTAAAAATAACAACTAAACTTTCAAGGAAAATAAAAAGAACTTTGGTTCATTGCCAAATAATGTATGACAGCACCCCATGCTATGTGTTTTAATGACCCAAAATTTGTTTTGTAATCCTAATGCAGAAAACTAGACAAAGAAATAATACATCTCATACAGGCTCTGGCAAATCACATATAGAAGCCCAAATTTATACCTGGACATTTACAATGCTTTACGCCATTTAGTAGGAAAGCACCTCTGTGACTCCTATTATAATCTATCCTCACAAACTCACATATTAAGTATTTTACATAAGTATAATTAGTATAAATGCTATTCAAGAAATATAAAATGTGTTTTTAATATTACAATTAGCATCACATTATACACATATTAAAGATCAGACTATGGTTTTAAAGGTTCTAATACATATTATTTTTCAAAACATGAGAAAAAGGGACATAAAGTTATAAATAAGTCATACCAGTCAGCTCTTTAAAATCTTTCAAGCCTTCCTATTTCTCTTAAGTTTCTCTTCTGCTTTGTTTAAAACGAATTATTTTTTTAATCTTATAATACAATGAATCGGTTCTCCTGCATGTCTAATCTGGGTAAATTGTTCAAACTATGTGGGTCTCACTTTTTCACTGCAAAGATTTTACAAAGGGCTGCAAAGCCGTACATGATATCTTCCCCCATCTTGCACCCCCTTTCCTTCTCTGATCTCACTTTCACTACCCTCCCAGTCCCTTACTCAACTCTAGTTTCCCTTGTCTTCTGCCTAGTACTTGATCATGCCAAGCACACTGACCTGGGGATTTGTCTACTTACTGTTCCTTAGCTGGAAAGCTTCTCTCTCGGATATCTTTTCAATGAAGATAACTACTGTTCCAGTTTGCTAATGCTGCCATTATGCAAAATACCACAAATGGACTGGCTTTTATAAAGGGGATTTATTTGGTTACAAAGTTACAGTCCTAAGGCCATGAAAGTGTCCAAACAGAGGCAGCAACAATAGGGTGTCTTAACTGAAGAACATATATGGTGTCCAGAAAACCTCTGTCATCTGGGAAGGCACAGGTATATGGCTGGCATCTGCTCCGGGGTTCTGGGTTCAAAATAGCTTTCTCCCAGGGATGTTTTTCTCTAAGTGTCTGGGGGTATTCTCTTAGTTTCTCCCAGGCAAACTCTAGACTAGCAAAAGCCTACTTTCAATGGCTGTCTCCAAAATGTCTTTCCTAGCTGCAGCACTGAGCTCCTTCTGTCTGAGCTCTTTTAGGGCTCCAATAAACTAATTAAGACCCACGCTGAATGGGCGGGGGCCACACCTCCATGGAAATAATCTAATCAGAGGTATTACCCACAGTTGTGTGGGTCACGTCTCCATGGAAACAACTTAATCCAAAGATTCCAACCTAATCAACACTAATATGTCTGCCCCCACAAGACTGCATTAAAAGATCATGGCTTTGGACATAATATATCCAAACCAGCACAACTACCTTGCACTACCAACACCCTGAATTTCTTAGTCCCCTTCCCTGATTATTTCTTGTCTTTTCTCTCTAGGAAACAAGGCAGGGAATTTTGTCTATTTTGTTGAGTACTGCAACACCAGCACCCAGAAAAGTGCCTGGCACATTAGATGCTCAATAAATATTTTTGCATAAATGAATATAAAACATAACTCATTTCTCCTCATCCCTTGCCCATGCCTCTGACACACCACCACTAACTCAAACCTATTCCTGTAAAAATCTCTAGGAAAATTACTATCATCCAAGTCCAAAACCTAAGAGTTACCTTAAACTTTTCTCTTGTTCCACCCCTACATCTAATCAATCACCCAAATCTGTCATTTCTCCCTCTTTATAGCCCTCAAGTCCATCTCCTCACCTCCATTTCCTCTTTCACTCTTTCATTAAGACTCATCTCCCACTTGGTCTGGGACGATAGCCTCCTAGCTGGTATGTGCCTAGGGATAGTGACACACACACTTTGGAAGAGATGAGTAACAGACATGAACAGAAACCCAGAAGCGCTGACTGCTCTTTTATGATTTCCCCAAAAGGAAAATATATCAAAAGAACAATTTTTAAGCAATAGTTAAAGAATAGATAGGATATTTGAACACAGAAAAAATAATAAACCCTTACAGTGGTCTAAGCCCTAGAGCCACATTAGAATTACATGGAAGTGTTTAAACACTACTGAGGCTGTGGGCTTCACCTCTAAAAGATTCTGATATAAAGCCCTCCAGAGGATTCCATGGTGCAATCAGGGTTGGGAAAAACTGGATCAACACCTTCCACACTGCAGCACAGCCCATCTTTCAAAAAGAGATTGCAATTAAACCCTTTTGAATTCAACCCTTTCCCATGAGGGGAAAAATAAAAACAGTGCAAACCGGAAAATACCAATAATAGTCAAAATTGACATGGGACTTATTAAGCGTAAAGCATTATTCTAAGGATTTCTAATACACTGACCTTTTCATTCCTCACAACAGTTCTGTAGAATAGGAACTATTTATTATGCCATTCCACCACCACAAAATTACATAACAGTTGAGGAATGCTTCACACTGGCAGGTGTGATACTGGGTATCTTATATACATTAGCTCATTTCACCTTCACAATGTCTCCATGAGGTAAGTACTGTTATTATCCCCATTTGATAGATGAAGAGATACAAAGAGGTTAAATAACTTGTCTAAGGTCACATAGCTAGTGAATGGAAGAACTGGGATTTGATGCTAGGCAATCTAGCTCCATATGTAATTATAAAACAAAATCCCAGTGATTTGTGGTATACAAGCACAAAATGCATTAATATACAAAATATACTTTTAAAGGGTTTTTATTTTTCTCCTATTCAGTGGATAATAATATAAAGAAGAAAGGAAGAAGCTAAATTAAGGAAACTGAAACAAGAATCATTTGATCCTTAGTTCTGAAATAGAGGTACTGTTGTTGACCCAACTGGAGAGGTCATGATTTAGAACAAACAAACAAAAAAAGAATTTAGAAGGATGCTGGAGACCGAAAACCCACCTCAATATCAGAGTTGAGAGCAAGAGATTAATTAGAGGCTTGACTTCTCCTGAGACCATGAGTGAGCCCCATGAGGACAAGGAAGCTATGTCTTTGTTCACTGCTATACCCCAAATGCTTGTACCATGTCTCACAGAAAGTGCTCAGTAAATATATATGAATAAATTAAATTAGCTAAAGATGTGAGATGACTGAATTCTAAAGCAGAATATTTTAAAAAATTATTTTAATTAATGCTTTATTTTTTTCATGTTTTAAAAGAGATACACTCATGTAGATTAAATATCCTTATTTCATATAGAATTTATTTCTGTATAATAAGACATTAGGTTATTAATATATATTATGTTTTAATTTAAATGTTCATATTTCATATTTTAATTTTTGCATGCAAATATTACCTTAAAATTGAATTATTATTTGTGAAAACAGATATTTCAAATAATTACATCAATGAGAAGGTAACCATATTGGTAACCCAAGGCTAAGCTGTTAGGAACTCTCTGGAGCCTCCTCTGTACTCCTCAGGTGGGATACCTATCTGGTACTTGACTTTATTCTTCCTTTTGCAACTGGTATCTATATTCTCCTCTTGATTAGCAAAGCACAATCCACAGGTTTACACCTAACAAGCAACACACAATAGCTGTACTCCATGCTCTCACCAGAGAATAAGCACACCTCAAACTTCCTGATGGTCAACTTAATATAAAACATTTCAGTGAGAAGTAACATGTATGGAAGACTCTCTGAAGGGTATTCTATATTTTAAAATAAGATCAAAAAGGTGCCAAGCAACTGTGTGCTTGACTATAATTGCATTGTTTCCAAGTAGAATTCCTCTTGTAGAAATGCTCTTCTTTATTATAGCCCAGGCTTATAATGGGGATATAGATATCAAACACCCGAGCGAACCATACTCATCTACACTTTAACCATATTCAGACACAATTCAGTGGTGTTAATTATATTCACACTGTTGTGGTACCACCAATTACCAAAACTTTTCCATGACCCCAAAAAGAAACTCTGTACCAATTAAACATTAACTCCCCTGTACCCTAACTCCACCCCAACCACTGGTCACTTTGTTTTCTAGTTTCTGACTGTACAAATTTTTTATTCTAATTATTTCATATAAGCAAGATCATACAATATTTGTCTTTGTCTCTGACTTGTTTCACTCAACATGATGTCTTCAACATTCATCCATGCCGTCGCATATACAAGGACTTCATTCCTTTTTACGGGCAAATATTCCGTTGTACATACTTACCACATTTTGTTCATCCATTCATCTATTGAAGGACACTTGGGTTGCTTCCATCTTTTGGCAATTGTGAATAATACCACCAAGAACATCAGCATGCAAATAGATGTTCAAGGTCCTGCTTTCAATCCTTTTGCATATATGCTTAGAAGTGGGATTGTCGGGTGATACAGTCATTCCATACTTACCTTTCTGAGGAACCACCAAACTCTCTTCTACAGCAGCTGCACCATTTTACGTGCCCACCAACAATAAATTGGTGTTCCTACTTTTCCACTTCCACTTCAACACTTTGTATTTTCTAATTTTTTTTAATTGTAGTTATCCTAGTGTATGTGCAATGGAATCTTGTGGTTTTCATTTGCAATTCTCTAATGTCTAATGATGCTGAGCATCTTTTCATGTGTTTTTTGGCCATTTGTATGTCTTCTTTGTAGAAATATCTATTCAAGTCTCCTGTCCATTTTATAATTAGGTTGTTTACCTTTTTGTTGTTGACTGGTAGGATTTCTTTATATATTCTGGATATTAAACTCTTATCAGACATGTGGTTTCCAAATTTTTTTTCTATTATATAGGTTGTCTTTTTACTTTCATGATGAAGTCCTTTAATGCACAAAACTTTTTAATTTTGATGAAGTCTCATTTACCTGTTTCTTCTTTTGTTGCTTGTGCTTTTGGTATAAAATCTAAGAAACCATTGCCTAAAACAAGATCCTGAAGATTCTTTTCTATGTTTTCTATGTTTTCTTCTAGGAATTTTATAGACCTGGTTCTTATATTTAGGTCTTTGAGCCATTTTAATTTTTATATATGGTGTGAGGTAGGTGTCCACCTTCATTCTTTTGCATATGGATATCCAGTTTCCACATCATCACTTCCTGAAGAGACTTTTCTTCCCAATTGAGTGGACTTGATTCCCTTGTCAAAAAGCAATAGCGCATAGATGTGAGGGTCTACTTTGAACCCTTCATTCAATTCCATTGGTCTATATGTCTGTCCTTGTGCAGTTCCATGTTGTTTTGATTACCATAGCTTTGTAATAAGTTTTAAAATTTGGAAATGTGAGTACTGAACTTCATTCTTCTTTTTCAAGATGGTATTGGCAATTTGGGGTCCCTTACCATTCCATACAAATTTGAGGATTGGCTTTTTCATTTCTACGAAAAAGGCTGTTGGAATTTTAGTTGTGATTTGTTGACTCTGTAAATCTCATGGAATAGACTTGACATCTTAACAATATTTAATCTTTGAATCTATGAACATGGAATGTCCTTCTACTTATTAAGATCCTCTTTGATTTCTTTTAGTAATGTTTTATAGTTTTTCATGTATAAGGCCTTCACATCTTTGGTCAAATTTATTCCTAGATATTTGATTCTTTTAGTTGCTATTGCAAATGGATTATTTTTCTTTATTTCCTCTTCAGATTTGTCATAAATAGTGTATACAAACACTACTGATTTTTGTACATGGATCTTGCACCCCACCACTTTGCTAACTTTGTTTATTAGCTCTAGTAGCTTTCTTATGAGTTTTTCAGGATTTTACATATATAGGATCATGCCATCTACAAATAGGTAAAGTTTTACTTATTCTTTTGCAATTTGGATACATTTTGTTTCTTTTTCTTGCCTAATCAATCTGGATAGAACTTCCAATACAATATTAAATAAAAATGGTGACAGTGGGCATCCTTGTCTTATTCCATATCTAGAGGGAAATCTTTCAGTCTTTCACCATTGAATATGATGTTAGCTGTGAGTTTTTCAGATATGCCCTTTATCATGTTGAGGAAGTTTCCACTTATTCCTAGTTTCTTAGTGATATTATTAAGAACGGTGCTAGATTTTGTCAAAGGTCTTTTCTACCTCAATTGAAATGATCATAGGGTATTTTTTGTATTAGATTAATTGATTTTCTTATGTTGAGCCACTCTTGCATAACTGGAATAAATCCCACTTGATTATGGTATATAATTCTTTTGATGTGCTGTTGGATTTGGTTTGCTAGTAATTCATTGAAGAATTTTGCATCTATATTCACAAGGGGTATTAGTCTATAAATTTTTTTCATGAGGTATCTTTATCTGGCTTTGGTATTAGGTGATATTGGCCTCATAAAATGAATTAGGGAATGTTCCCTCCTCAAATTTTTGGAAGGGTTTGAGCATGGTTGGTGTTAGTTCTTCTTAAATTTCTGGATAAAATTCACCAGTGAAGCCATCTGGTCCTGGACTTTTCTTTGGAGGAGGTTTTTGATGAATGATTCTTTACTTGTTATTGGTCTGTTGAAATCTTATATTTCTTCTTAAATTGGTGTGGGTAGTTTTGCCCATTTCATCTAGGTTTTCTAATTTGTTGGTGTACCACTGTTCATAGTATTCTCTTATAATCCTTTTTTATTTCTCTGGGATCAGTAGTCATGTTCCCCCTTTCATGTACAATTTTAGTTAGTTTTAGTTTAGTGGCTGAAGTAAATACTGCTTTTCAGAGATAACATTGAATGTTAATGGATTGAAATTCCCAATCAAAAGATACAGATTTGGGGAAAGGATTTAAAATTATAATCCAACTGTACTCTATCTATAAGAAACTCACCAAAGACCTACAGACACAAATAGATTGATAGTGAAAGGTTTGAAAAAGATAATCCATGCAAACAGTAACCAGAAAAGAGCTGGGATAGCTATACTAATATTGGACAAAATAGACTTTAAATGAAAAACTGTTGTAATGGACAAAGAATGACACTATATATTAATAAAAGGGCACTCCACCAAGAAGAAATAAAAATCATGAATATTTAAGCATCTAACCATGATGCCACAAAAATGCATGAGGCAAATACTAGAAAAGCTAAAGGGAGAAATAAACACCTCTACAATAATTGTTGGTGACTTCAACACACCACTTTTACAAATAGATAAAACATCTATACAGAAGATCAATAAGGAAACAGAGAACTTGAACACTATAAATGAACTACACCTAACAGATATATACAGAACATTGCACCCCAAAACAACAGGATATACATTCTTCTCAAGTGCACGTGGATCATTCTCCAGAATAGATCACACTGGTTCTCAAAACAAGTTTCAACAGATTTTAAAAGATTGAAATTATACAAAGCACTTTCTCTGACCATAATGGAATGAAGGTGGAAATCTATAACAGGCAGAGAACTGGAAAATCTACAAATATATGGAGGTTAAACAACACACTCTAAACAATCAGTGGATCAAAGAAGAAATTGCAAGAGAAATCAGCAAATATCTTCAGACAAATGAAAACAAGAATACAACATATCAAAACTTATGGGATGCAGTGAAGGCAGTGCTGAGAAGGAAACTGATAGCCCTAACTGTCTGCATTAAAAAGGAAAGAAGAGCTAAAATCAAAGACCTAACTACACACCTGGAGGAACTAGAAAAATAGCTGCAAACTAATCCCGAATCAAGCAGAAGGAAAGAAATAACAAAGAATAGAGTATAAATAAATGAAATTGAGAATAAAAAACAATAGTTACTAAAATCAAAAGTTGGGTCTTTGAAAAGATAATAAAATTGGCAAATCCTTAGTTAGACTGCCAAAGAAAAAAGAGAGAAGATGCAAATAAATAAAATGAAAAATGATGGGGGAGACATTACTATTTACCCCACAGAAATAAAAAGGAACATAAGAGAATATATAAGCAACTGTATGGCAACAAATTAGACAAATAGAAGATATGGGCAAATACCTAGAAACACACAAACAACCTACACTGACTAGAAGAAACAGAAGACCTCAACAGACCAATTACAAGTAAAGAAATAGAATAAGTCATCAAAAACCTCCCAAAAAATTAAAGCCCAGGTACAGATAACTTCACAAGTGAATTACACCAGTCATTCCAAGAATTGATACCAATCCTGCTCAAACTCCTCAAAAAAAAATTAAAGAGGAGGGAACACTGCCTAATTCATTCTATGAAGCCAATATCACCCTAATCCCAAAGCCACATAAAGATACCACAAGAAAAGAAAATTACAGACCAATTTCTCTAATGAATTTGATGCAAAAATCCTCAACAAAATACTTACAAATCAAATCCAACAGCATGTTAAAAGAATTACACACCATGATCAAGTGGGTTTTATTCCAGGTATGCAAGGGTGGTTCAAAATAAGAAAATCAATTAATGTAACACACCACATTAACAAATCAAAGGGGAAAAATCACATGTTCATCTATATTGATGCAGAAAAAGCATTTGACAAAATCCAGCACCCTTTCTTGGTAAAAACAATTCAAAAGATAGGATTAGCAAGAAACTTCCTCAACATGATAAAGGGCATATATAAAAAACCCATAGCTAATATCATACTCAATGTTGAAAACCTATCCCTCTAAGACCTGGAGCAACACAAGGATGCCTATTGTCTCCACTGTTATTTGACATGGTGCTAGAAGTTCTAGCTAGAGCAGTTAGGTAAGAGAAAGAAATAAAGGGCATCCAGATTTGAAAGGAATTTATAGCAGCAACTAAAAGAATCAAATATCTAGGAATAAATTTAACAAAGGATGTAAAGGACTGGTACACAGAAAACTACAAAATATTGCTAAAAGAAATCAAAGAGGGACTAAGCAATAGAAGGATATTCCGAGTTCATGGATTTGAAGACTAAATATCATTAAGATGTCAATTCTACCCAAATTGATTCAACGCAATGCCAATCAAAATTCCAATAGCCTACTTTGCAGCAATGGAAAAGTGAATCATCAAATACAGATGGAAGAGTAAGGGTCCCTGAATAACCAAAAACATCTTAAAAAAGAACAAAGTTGGAGTACTCACACTTCCTGACTTTAAAGCTGTGCCAGTTTGCTAACTCTGCCAGAATGCAAAATACAAGAAAAAGATTGGCTTTTTTAAAGGGGATTTATTAGGTTACAAATTTACAGCTCTAAGGCCATAAAAGTGTCCAAAGCTAAGGCATCAACAAAAGGATACCCTCACTGAAGAAAGGCCAATGGCGTCTGGAACACCTCTGTTAGCTGGGAAGGCACATGACTGGCATCAGCTGGTCCTTTGCTCCCCAGATTGTATTTCAAAATGGCTTCTTCCAAAATGTCTCTGGATTTCTGGTTTTCTCCAAAACATCTCCGGGCTTCTGTCTCTTTTATCTTCTCTCAGCTCTCTGCTTGGTTCTTCTGGGGCATTTCTCTCTAAGCATCTGGGGGTCCTCTCTTAGCTTTACCAGGGGAAGCTTTTGGCTTAATCTCTTAGCTTAGCATCTCCAAACGTCCTACTGTTTGCATCTCCCAGCAACTCCAAGCATCTAGGTCTGTGTCAGCTCTTAGCTTCTCCCAGGGGCAAACTCTGAATTACATATCTTAGCTTCTCTCCAAAATGTCTCTCTCAGCTTCTCTGGGCTCCTTTTCTCCATGAGCTCTCTTAAAGGACTCTAGTAAACTAATCAAGATCCACCCTGAATGGGCAGGTTCACACCTCCCTGGAATAATTTAAGCAAAAGTTCTCACCCACAGTTGGGTGGGTCACATCTCCAAGGAAACATTCAATCAAAAGGTCCCACCCCAGAAGATTGGATTAAAAGATCATAGCTCTTCTGGGATCCATACTGGCACAGCTTCATACCGACACAAAAGCATACTACAAAAAACAAAAAACAAACAAACAAAAAAAAACACAACAACAGAAAACAAACAAACAAAAAGCATATTACAAACCTAGAGTTTTCAAAACAGCACAATACTGGCATAAAGATAGATATATTGACCAATGGAATCAAATTCAGAGTTCAGAAATAGACCCGCAAATCCACAGCCAATTGATATTTGACAATGCTACCAAATCCACTCAATTGACACAGAATATTCTCTTCAACAAATGGTGCAGGGAGAACTAGATATCCATATGCTAAAGAATGAAAGAGGACCCCTATCTCACACTTTATACAAAAATTAACTCAAAATGGATCAAAGACCTAAATGTAAGAACCAGATCCATAAAACTCCTAGAAGAAAATGTGGGGGAGCATCCTCAAGATCTTGTGTTAGGCAATAGTTTCTTAGACTTTATTCCCAAAGGACGAGCAACAATAGCAACAACAAGATAAATGGGACCTCCTCAAATTAAAAACTAAAGGACTTTGTCAAGAAAATGAAAAGGCATCCTACTCAAAGGGAGAAAATATTTGGAAACCACATATCTGAAAAAGGTTTACAATCCAAAATATTTAAAGAAATCCTATACCTCAACAATTAAAAAACAAAAACCCAGTTAAAAATGGGCCAAAGACTTGAATAGACATTTTTCAAAAGAGGAAATGCAAATGCTAAAAAGCACATGTGATGCTCAACATAACTAGCTATTAGAGAAATGCAAATCAGAACCACAATGAGATATCATTTCACACCTACTAGAATGGCCATTACTAAAAAAAAAACAGAAATCTACAAGAGTTGGAGAGGATGTGGAGAAATAGGAGCACTCATTCAGTGCTGCTGGGAATCTAAAATGGTGCATCTGCTGTGGAAGACAGTTTGGTGGTTCCTTTGGAAGCTAATTAAAGAATTGCCACATGATCCGGCAATCCAGCTACTAGGTATTTAGAACTGAAATCAGGGGCTCGACCAGACATTTGCACACCAATCAATGTTCACAGCAGCTTTATTCACAATTGTCAAAAGATGGAAGCATCCAAAATGTCCATCAACCAATGAATGGATAAACAAAATGTGTTATATACATACTCTGGAATATTATTCAGTTGTAAAAAGGAATGAATTCCTGACGCACGCAAAAACATGGATGAACTTGGAGGACATTATGTTGAGTGAAATAAACCAGACACAAAAGGACAAATATTGTATGATCTCATTGATATGAACTAATTATAACAAGCAAACTCATAGAGTTAGAATCTAGAATACAGTTTACCAGGGGATAGAATGGGGGTAAAGAATGGGAAGCTGATGCTTAATTTGTGCAGAACTTCTATGTAGATTGATTGTAAAGGTTTGGAAATGGATAGTGTGAGGGTGGCACATTACTGTGAGTGTAACAAACACAGCTGAATTATGTTTGTGAATGTGGTTGAAAGGAGAAAATTTGGTTCATGTATGTTACTAGAAGGAAAGTTAGAAGATAAAACATGGGATGTGTAACACAATAAACCTTGTAGATGATGGACTGTGGTTACTAGTGCAAATATAAGAAATGTTCTTTTATGAATTATAACAAATGTATGACACTGTTACAAGGTGTTAATAATAGGGTGGTATATGGGGAGAATACACCTCATGTAAACTGCAGCATACAGTTAACAGTACTATTTTAATATTCTTTCATCAGTTGTGACAAAGGTACCACAATAATGCAAAGTGTCAACAATAGGGGGATACATGGAATGTTGTATATTTTATATGACTTTTCTGTAAACCTACAATTTCTATAATTTAAAAAAAAAATTATGCTAAGTGAAAGAAACCAGACACAAAGTACTACATATTGTGATTCCATTTATATAAAATGTAAAAATGAATAAATTTATAGAGACAGAATTAGATTAGACATTATATAGGGCTGGGGAAGGATAGAGGGATTGAGAGGTTACTGCTAAGGGACAAGGAGTTTTTCTTTTTTGAGTAATGAAAATGTTCTAAAAATGGTTGTGGTGATGAATGCACAACTCTGTGATTATACTAAAAGTTATTGATTGTGCACTTTGGATGGATTGTATGGTATGTGAATGTATCTCAGTAAAACTGCTTAACTGCTTTACTGCTCAATTTAACTGCTCAATAAAACTGCTTACTTTTTCCTAAAAGAAGTAACATGTTATAATCAAAGTAAAAAGTAATACAGATAATAGAATACATTCCTTTGTATTTTGAGCACTAATTCACCAGGTAGAAAAAGGACTGATATAGATATTTTATAAAACTGTTTTCTAAAACCAAAACAAAGAAAGTGCAAATAGGAAACTGACTTGGAATTTGGTCAGAGAAGTTAGAACACTTGTGTTCAAATTAAAGAGGAAGAGTGTTCAAACATTTAAAAGTAGTACAATTATTTATGTTACCATGGCACTTATTTCAAATTGCCTGGATGCGTCTTTCAAACTTAAAATTTTTCACAACTGCTGAAACTCTTCCTCTTGGGAAGCATAAGTTGTCACGATTCAGGTGATAAGGCATGCATTAGCAATGAAAATGAACTAGCTAAGCCTGTGAAGTGTGTACAAAACATACCATGCTCCTCCATCAACTTGCAATGCAATTTTACTTTGTACCATGAAGAAAACAGTGTTACAAGAAAAGAAATTTCATAAAATCAATGCATGATGATTTCATTTGACAAGTGGGATGGGGGTGGGAAGAGCAGGTGTGAGAAGCTTACTGCTTATATTTAATTTAAAAACAAAATTGTGACTGAATCAGAACTAAGAAAAGATTTTTGAAAAACTGCAGATCATAATCTAGTCTTACACTTTTCCATAAATATTAATATACTTTTAGGGTATGAACTATGTTCATCATAGAGCAAAATTAGCATTAGAAAAGGGGAGAGTTCATAAGAAATAGACGGAAGCTAAGAAGGATGTGCAATGGCCCAATAAGAATGACACAGATATTTTAGCCTGCATGGATATGTTATGAAGAATTTACATGTACTTTAATTTCTTAAGGTGAAGGTCCCTGGTATTACTTACAAGCCCAGAGAAACAATTTCAGAACATATTCTTTTGTGAAATAATGGAAATTTCTAGGTATTTATAGCTAAAATTGGACATAAGACACTCCAGTGTAAAGTTAACTCTTTAAGGACCCAAATAAAAATCTTTTTAATCATAGAAAATATTTTTTAACCCACAGAGAAATATTTTTACCATAGAGCTATGTTTTCTTCAAAACAGCATTTATTTGAATGTGCAAGAGATATATAATCTTTGGTTCCATTTAACTGCAAACATTAAAAAAAAAAAATAGAAACTATTCTGAAAATGACTCTTAGAGATGAAATACAAAACTCCCTCACATGGAAAAGGAAAATCAATGGAATTAAAATTATGTTTGTGCTAGAAAATAAATTTTCTTGACAAGAAAACTTCCAATTCTGCTAAGATACAAGCTGGAAATGACTTGTATAAGCAATTTTTCAACAGTGAGGACTTTCTTGCTTACTATAAACACATTAATAATAAAGAAAGCAACAGTATATTATAAAATATGCAATTCCAATAGCTATGTTTGAAAACAAATAGATCTTCTGTAAATTAAAGTATCTAAAATAGTCATCTCATTCTCAACTGGGAAATTACTACGTTTTCCAGAAAAGATTTTAATGAAAATTTGCAACATGTGGATGATCTGGTTCAAGGGATACAAACTCATACCCACATGGACTGGGAAGTTAAAATAAATGTGGAAGGAGAGTTTAGTGTATAACAATAGGACACGAAGAGGACTGAAGACTGCCTGCCTTTGCTAAAGGCAGAACACAAAACTTAAACAAACAAAAAAAAACATCTTAAAGCATTCTATGTGCCAAATAATTCTTAAGAACCATATGTAGCCTCTCAGGTTTCCAGATTGTAGCTCGTATAACTAGATAGACAGTAACCAAGACAGAGCTCAACTAAAAATGTGATCTTAGCTAACAGTAGATGCCAATAAATCTAACCCTTGGAGTGACTAGAATAGGATAATTTTTCATGAACATGTTCCTCTTAGTAATCCTTACTTTTAAAAAGTGAGTTATAAATGAGCACAACAGCAACTTTTGAAGTCTACTGATTATTGGCATCTGCCATACGGCCTCAAAAATTAAATGCATTTACCCCAATGTGATGAAGCGAAAATCTTAATTGAGAATCTCCAAAGATCACAGGTTCTTTGTGTACCTCTGTCTACAGATCACCAGCAACCAAAGGCCTCTTTATTCAGAAGAGGTCAAGCTGTTTCTGGGCCCCAACTGTGTTCTTAGAGCATATCCTGTGATCTCTTGGAATACCAGTGTTTACTACAATGAGCACACTAATTTACAGAGAATCTAATGAAAAGCAACACATGGTAAAAAAAAAAAAAAAAAAAAAAAAAAAAGGATCGAGGAAGCACAAAGAGAAACAGAAAAAGAGGTCAACAGGCAAGAAATATGTCCCAGACCACAAAATCCTATTGTGAGAAAGAACTAAAGCTACACACCATTTCCTGAAAATTCTGAGGTACATTGGGAAGAGGTTCCAGCTGCCCAGAGAGACAAGCTCCTGGATGGTCAGGTGAGTCAGCTGCAGAATGGGATGCCACTGACTTCCTTTCCTGCTGAAACTTGCAGAGAACTTCAGAAAAAGGAGCCATTGTTCTGGCAACTAATCTAGAAAACTATACAGTAACTTTTTATGTAGATAGTGTCTGATCTAATTGAAATTCCTAAAATCTGTGTATTAAATAATGAGATGTTAAGTAATGTTCTTCTGCTTTATCTCCCTAAGATCAGTTACCTAATATGATGTCTAAAGATGAAGGCAACTATTTATATGCATTTTTAAACAGACTTCCAAACTCTGTAAGTTTTACCAGTACTGGATTTCTCATATTTCCAAAATCCTTCAACAAATTGGTTTCTTATTCTTTTCCAAAAATACTTAATCTTGGATTCTGTAACTGAAAAGAAATTTTAGTTTACATTTAGTTTGACCCTTTTGATATAGATGAATCACCCATTGCTAATAATTATTAAATAAACAAAATTCATGAATTCATGCTATAAATTACATCACATGATCTCTACAGCATTATGACACTAATAGCTAACAATGATTGACATTTTAATATGTGCCAGACACTGTCTGAAGGACTATACATGCATTGTTTCATGTAATCTGTCCCTACATCTATGATCTATGAGGTAGACACTGTTACAATCTCCATCTTTGGTTGAACTAAACAATGCTCAGAGAAGTAACGTGTGAAAGACAATGAAGCTGGTAAGTGGCAGGGACTCAAATCCAAGCACATATTTATTTTCTCACTCTCTCTCTCATTTTCTCTCTCTTTGTCAATTCTCCAACTCCTATGTTGAATGGTGTATATAGCAGAGAAAATAGACTTCGATTTAGCAGTAAAGAATGCTAGAAGATTCCCAGTTGTTATTTTAAAAATATAATTTATATTCAAGGAGAACTACATAACCTATACGTTTTAAATATTTTGTTCAGTTCTCTCCCTACAAGATAAGAAAGCCTCTTCATAAGTCTTAAAAGAAACATTCCTTCAAATATGTTTCATTTATTCAGACTCAAATAATATGAGCATGCTTCCTAACAATGTTCTCAACTCCACAAGAACTTTTATTAGAAGGAAAAGCCAAACAAAATACTGAAATCCATGAAAAGTCTATAGATAAGGAAAATTTTTAATTTTCAGAAAATTCTTTTGCAGATGGTTCTTTTAAAAGAAATACAGTGGCTAAGAGATTTCAAATAGAGTTGAGAGGCTATCCTGGAGGTTACTCATCTCCAGCTGGATCTCCCAAATGGCCACAGTGTGCCAAGCCCTAACCATCAGTAGTCCCGAAATACCTAGGTCCCTATCTGAGACTCTATAAAAGTTTCACTCACTAAGTTTGTTTTTTAGAAACTTAAATCCATCAGTGTTCCTATGCCAGACAAGTACTAAAACCCAGAGGCAACAGCACCTTTAAAAAACATCAACCAGATGCAGCCGCCTTCTCCATAATGTCGACACCCCTTTTCAATATGAGTAAGTTAGGGTGGTCATTGTCTAGACATCCCTGAAGATGGAGAATGTGACTAAACAAGAGGAAGGGGTAGCAACAGACAAGATAGAATTTAACAAAGGATTTCGAATACTGAATCTTTATATAAATATATTTTTTTACATGCTAGAGTATTAGAATAGCTAGAAGGAAATAACTGAAACTGTGAAACTGTAATCCATAACATTCTTTGAAATTACCTATATAACTACCTGTTAAACCGTACTTTGAAAGTTATCACTTTTCTGTATATATATATATATGTTAAATTTCACAATAAAAAATGCATTTTAAAAAAAGAAATCAAGAAACAAAATTAATGATCAACTTCATAACTTGTTCTGTTACTGAATGTGATAGTGGTAGCCAACTGAGGATGCCAATCCAAAGTAGCACAGATCAATTTTTCTATATAATGCAAACAGTAGCATATATGGACACCATTTCAACTACCCTAAAATCCAGCCAAAATAATGGCTACCTTTATGGATGAACTGAAAAGTGATGTACAGGATTTGCGTATGTCATAGCCTAGTTTGTTTATGCTGACATTGACCTACTGAGTTCTCTCAAGAAACATAGAACACACCTATAATACTAAAATGCTTTGATAGAATTTCTTTGTATATGAATCTTATTAAGAGATATTGTTTAGTATATTTCTTGGTAATGAAATTTGCCATCATTCCTTTAAAGGAGGTTTTGAAATTAAGATTAAACAAATGTCTCCTTTAAAATAAATATTGTTTAAGTAGCTCTTATAAAGACCAAAATTTCAAAACAAAGTAAATTCTATAAATAGCTTAGCAAAATGCAGTTAACATTCTAAAACAGTATTTTCTTTGAACATATGTTCAAAAATGCTAGGAAATATGTTGAAATGACTTGTTTCCTATAGATCCTGAAGTCTGTGATGGATAAGTGTCAGTCTAAATTCAAATACATTATAAAAAGTTTCTGAGATGTGTTTACCAAGTTACACCCTGTGCGATAGAGTTTCTTTTGTTTGTCTCTTTTAGTTAAGTTAATGAAAGGACCTCAGATTCCACTTATTTTAACAGAGAGGGTATACATCTATGACAAGTTGTCTTCATGTTAACCAGAGACAACACCTATATTTTAAATAAAATATTAAATCATTTTTGAGCTTGTAGGTCACTTGAGCATATTTGGCTCTGTGTGAACATGAATGAGAAGACTTTTAGGTGAGGACTGTACTTGCATAGCAGAGCCACAGGAAACTCAGAGGAACTTTGAACCAAAATGTGTGTTAAAACTTTATATGTAATGTTAAGGCAATAAATTACCATATAAAACATAACAAATTTTCCCTCTATTTTAATGACTGATGAGGGATTTTTACTCATCCATATGGAGTAAATGTCTGCAAAATAATACCTTCATGTAAACCAAGTCAACTAAATGTGTTTTCTGTAGTAACTCTATTTTCTTTCCTACATTAACTTCTAATTGTTTTTATATTAAATGCAGAGAGACAAATATTTTTCACAGTATGGTCTAAATTACCTGTCTCTAAACTATAACGTTCTTGCATAAAATTTTTATTCTGAAGGGTAGTTGTAGGACAGTTTTTTAAAGAAAAATTACCAATTTTAATATCAAAAGGAATTAACTACACAATTTTTAAAATTTGCCAAGTATTCCATGTAACTACTTATTTTTAATTCTCACTCTCTGTAGTAAATATACAAAATATTTACCCAAAGTGTAAAACCAGGAAGTATAAAAAGAAAGCAGAACTTATTAAAGTGAGATTATACTTATAAAAGAAAAATGAATGTAACTTTGTAATCTTGAAGTATAATGACTTTATAGGGAACTGATTTTCATAAAAAGTTTGTTCTATACTAAGTGACATGAAAAAATTGAAAAGATAATCAAATCAATTAAATCCTACCTCACAAAGGTGTCATTGAGAAGCTAAAATAATATTAAACAACCACTTGAAAACCAAACTGTACTGAAGAGGGCAATACACTGTTTAAATGATTAATCAATTTTACTATAACTATCTTTTGAGAAAACAATTTAAATAAAATTGTATTTCATTTCAAAACCAATTTCTGGAGGGATAAAAAAAAACCCAGAGTATTTCATAAAACCCATTACTGTAATAAAAACAAAAACATTCATAATGTGGACAATTTAATTATGGTCACTGCTCAGAAAATGGCAAAGGGGCAGGCATAAACAAATTCTAGGGAACTGGTCGAAATACTAGCATTGACTTTACACCTTCAGAACGTCTTCTATGTTTTTTCCAGATAACATATTCTTTTTCATATGCTCTAAAAATTCTCAAAGGAAGAACAGTTAAAATTTTGTAAGAAAATTTTTCTGAGTGATACATTATCAGTTAACATTTCCTATATTTTTTAAAAGATATGTTAATTTCCCACATGAAAATCTTCAAAGAAAATTCAGTATTTAGCTATTTGGAAACAAGGAGATGTAATTACACATGAAACAAACAAAAGACCCCAAATGTTAAAGGCCACACAGCCCAAGAAAATAAAAGCGGTTCTCTTTTTAGAGACATGAGACAGATATCCATGTATATAAACACCAATAAAGCACATAAATGGGGAAATAGCATCTACCAAAGATATGACCACGTATGTAGGATGCTGACTAAAGTTAACAATCACTCTAATAACAAAGCCTCAGAGAGTCCTTGGATCTAATAAGAAAGGTGCTCCCACAATCACCCTTACATCCACGATTGGCTGCCATTATGATTTTCAAGCAAATATAAAAATACAGAAAGAATAAATAGAATCACAGTCTCAGACTGTGAAATGGCAAGCACCTGTAACAGGTGAACTTTTTCCTCCAAGCTCCAGGCTTACCTCATAAGACCAGACACACTGAGTCCCACCAAACCGACGAACGCATCTTCCCACTTCCACATCCTCGTGAGTTGTGTACATTTCTCGAAGGCATTCACCAATATGTGGCACCATCCTTCTGAGAACTTCTCGACTGAAAATCATGCCAGGTCCTCCCATACAGAAGTTCTCCCCAGGCTCCAGCCCCAGCTTTCCCAGTTCTTCAATATTCCCCAGACCAGTCTGTCCCAGGTAGAGAGGCTTGCTGCTATTCAATGATCTAAGAAACTCTTCTAATTTATCACCTACAAAAAAGAAATGCAACAATCACTACTTTTCTTAATTTTGCAATCAATTATCATGTACAAAGTAATGGACAGAACATCCAATATTAACTCCCCACAAGTCTTATACATAATTGAAAAGAGGAAAAATCTCTCTCAATATTTATTTTAAATAACAATTTATAGTTATTAATTAAATAATGATACAATTTTATTAACCCTTGTCAAGGTTGATGCAAAAACTTAATGAGTCTAACAATTATCAGATTTTTTGATAAAAGATGAAATTATGATAAGGAGAACAAAGACAGGCTTCATAGCACATTGGAAGTAAGAATAAAATTCCCAGAAATAAAAGCTAATATTAAATATTGATATTTGGCATTGATTTGGAAGACAGTTGATACTCAGTAGTTATTTTTCCTGATAACTGATTTACTTCAGTGTTTTGTCTTTAAATTTCAATCCTATACACCCTGGAAGTGTTGTGTATACAATCCTGAAGTGATGTATGTTTGTGTGTGTGTATACACACACACACACAAATAAAAACAAAGTTGTCTTGAAATTTAATTTTGGAAGGCTCCTTTTAGAAAAAAATAAAAATGTATTTAAAATGAAATTATTTAATTGGTTTCACATATAGTTTGTGTTTATCAGGAAAAGAACTTAAAAATAAAATTCTGTGGATAAAAACATTCAAAAGCTTTTGGGATTCTACAAAGTTAAACATTGTAATTAGTAGAGAATCACCTTCTTTAGATTTCTGGTCAGCTTTGTTACTATCATTTTTCATGAGCATGTCATCTGCAGTCATTATCTTGATCACATGCCAGGCTCCCTGGATATCAATGAATTTCAACTGACTACTATTGGGTTCTTAGTACGAAATGTATTTCATTCTTAACAGACATGGAAAGAATATGGCATTACAATGGTCTGGTAATCTTCCAAAGCACTAAAATAAATGACAGGAGTAGATGCTGTTAATGCATTTTAGAAATTCTCTGCAAATTATCACAAACTTGCACGAGGAAACCTTTGTGATTCTAATGAGATGCAGAGGACAAGGGGACTATAAGAGTGGAAGCTTTTTCCTCGAATCAATCCTTAATTTAATGCATTATGAGTGCAATCATAATTTTTATAACCAATTATCAATATTCCCTATGCCATCAGCCCTACAGTGAATTTCCCTCCACCCAACCCAAAACCAAAAAATCTGTAGCTTTTAACTCTCTACTCACTCCTTGTGAAAAACGGAACAGATTTGTCACGTGAAATATATCACCTGGACCAGCAGAAACCTGTGAGGCTACAGGTACAGAGGCATAAACTAAGGAAGGACTGCCCCTCTTTGACCAAGAAGTCAGGAAATGTGGGAAGCACAGAGACGGTGTTCAGTACAACCCTGCTACTTCCCTGGCATCCCTCCCCATCTCGGCAAACTGACTGGAATGGAAAGATTTACTCCTCTACTAGGAGGAACTTCGCTCCGCCTGAGTTTAGAAATTCTGTGTTCAGAGCCGCCCATACTCAGGGTAAGGGACCGAACCTCTTTTACAACTGACAAGAAAGTTTCTCGTGCGGTGGCTGCGCATGGTTCTGGGAAGGACTTCCAGCCTCTGGTTATCGCCGCAGCCACCACCATGGACTGGAAAGAATCCAATCCCAATGTGTGCCAGTATCTTGGCGCTCCCAGGGTCTGGATAACTCGAGGGCGCTTTTCCCTTCTTCCCCACCACCAACGCAGGACAATACACTCATCCCCTCGGGGCTTTATTGGGGTGCAGCGGGAGGCCAGGGGCGGCTTGGCACTGCGCTGTACAGGCTGGGTAGAGCTGGGCGCGGTAGCCGTGGGGTGCCGGGGGAGTCCCAGTGAGCCGCGGGTAGTGCGGAAAAGAAGAAAACGCACAGGGTAGGGTACCTGAAAGCTAAAATGATTGTTCAGTCTCACCAGTCCCGAAACGCGATAGATTCAGTGAAAACAAAAGGACAGGGAGATAACGGAAGAAAACCGATCTCCAGACTCGCTCTCGCCAGCATCCTCCGTCTTCCCTTTCCCCATCCAGGACATGCCCCTCTGGACCTATTTGCGAAGCTAACAGCAAAGGGGGCTTTCAGAAGAGCGCAGAATGGAATGGCTTAGCTCTAGGATCCCTTTCCACACCTCTTCCAAGCGGTAAAGAGAAGGAACAGACGTTGAGAGGAAACAAGAACAGCAAGAGTGAGGATGGGGAATAAAGCCGGGCAGGTATGGGGAGGGTCAAGATCGCAGGAGAGGAGGAGTGGGGCTAGGAATGGTGGGTGGACGCTAGAGGTAAGGGGCTGCCAGAGTTCGGAGTACGTGCTGGCAGAGAAGTAGCACCGGGGCTGGCAAGACAGGGGCTGGGGCTGGTTTCAGAGAAGGGAGAGGGGAGGCGCGCAGGTGGGACAGCCGGCGTGAGAGGTCACCTTTGATGTAGACATCATCGTCGGCGCGCATGAACCACTCATACTTGTCCAGGTAATGGTCGTGCATGTACTTGATCATCATGAAGGACTTTTTCTGGGGCGGATAGGAATCGTCCACGCCCGGCAGCTCGATGACAGGCAGGGGTGGCGGGGACTGGCCGAGCCTGACGTTGGGGGACTGCTGGCTGGAAAAGAACTCCACGCGGCCGGGAATGAAGCGTGCCCAGGTTCGCTGTGCCGCCAGCGCGCGGCTGCCCAGGTACTTCTGCGCGGTCATCACCCCCACGTACAGGAAGCCCCGGGGTCCGGCGCTCGAGGTGGCTGCGCCCCCATCCCCGCTGCCGTTGTGGCTACTACTCGGCCTGCCCCCTTGCTGCTGCTCAGCCGCGCCCCCGTCTTCCTCCTTGGGTTCCTGCTTGGCCGTTGGGGTACCGGGGAACCCCGTCGCACCCTCGGGCTCCCGTCCTCGCCGACGCTGCTGCAGCGGAGGTGGCTGCTGCCAGGGGCTGCTCCGAAAACTGATAACTCCGGGTGCTGCCTCCGGTAGCTGCGGCCCTTGGAGCTCCCTGTGCGCGGGGGACGGCGACTGCTCGGGCCGCAGCTGGGGCTGGGGCTGGGGCTGGGGGAGCGGCTGCTGCACGCCGGCGCGGGGTCCAGCGGCCAAGCGACCGTAGTAGGAGCAGAGGCTGGAACCGCGTCTTTTCCTCTCGCTTAGCTCGGCCACTCTGGGGGCGATGAGCCAGGACGCGGCGGTGAAGCCCAGCACCAGTCCCAATGCCACGCTCATCCACGGGCGGCGGGAGCGCACGGCCATCGCTGCTGCCCCGGCTGTAGCGCTGAGAGAGGGTGACCGGCTCACACCCACCCCTTCTCCGCCTGGGCGCCCCCAGCCCCAGCCGCAGCTTGCCGCCGAGGCGCGGACGCCGGCTCGGGTTCTGAGCTCTCCAGGCGCCTCGCCCGCCGAGGCTATACCTGCCGCCGCGTTCCCCGCTCTGCTCTGTACCCGAGCTCCAAGCGAGGGTCGGGAGTGAAACTTCTCCCGGCGGCGGCGGCGGTGGCGGCGGCGGCAGCGAGAGGAGCTGCAGTTGGAGGAGGAGGTGGAGCGGCGGCGGCGGCAACGCGTCCGCTCCTAGGCTGCCACCCTGTCACTGGCGCGCCTGGTCCCTCCCTCCTCCCTCCTTCCCAAGCCCCCGCCCTTGCTCTCCGCCTCCCGCTCCCCCCGCATCAGGGCTCCAAACTGGCCGGGAGGAGGAGCCGCAAGCACCAGAGCTGCCAGCCAGGAGAAGCGCGGGCCGCGGTATTTCCCCGTCACACGCCCTTGGACGCCCCCCGTCAGCGCCTCGGTCCAGAGCCTGCCTCGTCTCCGGAAGGAAACGATCCCTGTCGGGCCGCCTCCCACTTGCAGGGCCGACGCCCCCTTTTCTCTCCTCCCCCGGCCTTTGCTCTCAGTCCCATTTCCCGTCCCGTCCCACCCCTCCGCCGGCCTCCCAACTCCCGGCGTCCCGGGTTTCCACTGCCCGCCTCCCCGCGCGTCGACTCCGCTGACCTCATCGGCGGAGCTCGGGTCCCTGAGCCCCCGGCAAGGGCCCGCATCTCCTTCCCCGGCTTGCTTCCCCCGGCCCACAGCCCGTTATGTCCTGGCGTGACCCTTACCCACTCTGCCACGCCCAGGGCTGCTGGCCCTCTACTCCTCGCGTTTTCAGTCCTTTTGCCTTTCCATTCGCCGTTGCCATTCCACGGCTCCTCTCCCCGCTCCTTGTCCCGCGCGCTGCTCAGGAAACCATCTGCGGATCCCAGCGCCTCTCCTCCCAGCCCAACCAACACCCCAGTTCCTACCAGCATCCTTCACATACCGTCCCCAGCTGTACGCACAAGTACTATTGTCACTTGGTGTTTCCCCTAAGGAAATCTCAGTTATTGGAAATACCTATCCTGGAAGCATTGGGAAAATTATCATGAGTGGGACTTCAATCCTCAGAGAACATAAAAATCTCATTTGCTACCTGTTGAGTTGGGAAATGTTGAGGCCTTCTTAGTGGTCCCCTACTCTGCTTTCCTAAAAGGTCCAGGAACTATTTTCAGTCTTGGTAAAGGATTGACCAAGTAGGACGGGCAAATGATGGAGAGACGTGAACAAATGTATAGTGCCGATACCTGGAAGACGGAAACCAAGAAAATTCTTATCCAAAAAGTTTATTTTAAAAGTGGATTTAATCAGAAAATGAAATAAAACAGATAATGTCACTTTTATTTTTGCCTATAAACCATTTCATTTTCAAGAAAATGATGGGAAATTTTTACCCCTCCAATGAGGCAGGAAAATTCTCCAGCAGCAGAATCCCAAAATAATTAAATTGTATTGGTCAAAATCATTACGTTACATTATGAAGACTTTACCTGTGACATTTTAAGAAAGACACATTCTAAAAATTCCTCTCTAAAGGCTGTGCATCTAAGTATAGTCTGAGATGCATTTGGCCTCCCCAACCCTTTCCTCTTCCTCAAATTTCAGTCTTCTGTTTTATACATCAAACCCAAATTGGTGGTATTGAATGGCATTAGACTCAAGGGCTCAGTCCAGCAAGGTGTTGGCAGCATCCCTGGAACAGTGGCCCTGCCCAGAGCCCTTGGAGGAGTGGTACTTTCCACATCATTCACTGTCTGTACATGAGTACCTCAGACCAAATGTTTCAAATGCTGGAGAATAAAGCTCCTTTTCCACACCTATGTCTTGCCCAGAGATACTTGAGAATACAGATCCTTGGGCTCTTTCTCTTCATTTTAAGTAGTCAAAATTGAATTTTAGTTAGAATACAAAACTAATCAAACATAAGGCCATTTCTGATTGGCAAATATATATATATATATATATATATATATATATATATATATATTCCCAAGGACATTTTAAACTTTCTGAAACAGTGCTATTCAATAGAACTTTCAGCGATGATGGAAATATTCTTTATTTGTCCAACAAAACAGCCACTAGCCACTTTTGACTACTAAGCATTTGAAATGTGGCTAGTGTGACTGAGGAACTGAATTTTCAGTTTATTTTCTTTTAACTAATTGTAGATTAAGTAAACTCATGTGACTAAGGCCTACATGACTCAACAGCACATTTTCAGATTTCCCATTATAAATGTTCAATAGTGAAGAACAAATAGTTCCCCCATACACCAACTTACTGTCCCCTACTGGGATCAATTGTATTTGGTACCATTCACTTAATTGATCTACAGACTCACTAATTCTCATCAGTACCACTAACTGACTTAATTGCTTAAAATATTTTGAAATAAGTTATCTTCATTCATTCATGTATCCACAAAATATTTATTAGAACTCAAGTATCTGACAAGGTGGAGGCTCCACACATAGAGATGTCAATCAGATATTCACTGCCTCCCATCATGGAGCTTATAGTGCAACGGAAAAGACAGATACTAAACGGTACACTACAAAATGAGTTAGACTGGCATTAAATGATATGAAGGGAAAACGCAGTACTCTAAGAGAGTATTTACAAGAGCATCTAATTTAGTCTGGGAGTCTGGGAAGGCACTAGAAGACTGAAATAAAACAAAGAGTATTAAAGTGATATTCCATACATACATAGCTATGTAACCTTGGGCAAGTTATTTAAATTCTTCGAGTTTTAGATTTTTCATCTTAAGCAAGTTTCTGTGAGGATTTATTAAGTTACTGTATGTAAGTGCTTAGCACAGTGTCTAGTTCATTGTGTACATTCAAGAAATATTATTTCTTTTCATTTTCCAATCCCCTTCTTCACCATAAAATTTCTTAGAATTTTACTTGATTTATGCTATATTCATTTAACAAATATTTATTTAGTACTATCATAAACCAGGCACTGTTCTGGAGGAGCAGCAGTTAAAAAAAAAAAACAAAAAAACAAAGGCTCCTGAATGTGGAGCTTATATTCTACTAAGGGAAATTATTTATATATTTATAATATATTTATATGAATAAATAAATAGATACATATAATATGTCAGGTGATAAGTGCTTAGAAAGAAAAAGGAGGGAGAGGAGTGTGTGTGTGTTGAGTGAGGTCATTTTAACTTAATCGATCAGAGATGTTCTTTCTGATCATTTTAGCAGAGCACAGAGGAAAGTGAGGAAAATATCCATGAGGATATCTAAAGGAAGACTTTCCAGTAAGAGGGAATAGCCAACACAAAGTCTTTGAAACAGAATTGGCATACTGAAGAACAATAAAGACGCCAATGTGGGTTGGAAATTGGACGTGGCGGGTTGCTTGCTTATCATTAGGCCAGTGCTGAACAATAGAATCATAATGCAAACCACAAATGCAAGACATGTCATTCTAAGTTTTCTAGTACCCATATTAAAATAAAAAATAGGTGAAATTAATATTAATATTACATTTTATTGAACTCAAAGTATGTAAAATATTATGCCAATGGGTAACCAATATAAAATTATTGAGATATTTTACAGTCTTTTTTTTTTTTTTCAAAATCCACTATATATTTTACACTAAAGCATAGCTCAATTCAGACAAGACTCATTTCAAACATCCAGTAGCCACACATGGCTAGTGACTATCATATTGGACAGTGCAGATTTAACATCTTGCAGGCATTTGTAAAGTTCTTTGGCTTCTATTCTGATGATAATGAAGATATTGAGCAGTGTGGGTATAGGTTTTATTTATGTTTTACAAGGACCTAAGGGAAGAAAAAATTAGAGGGGACAAGGTTGGAATCAGGGAATGCACTTAAAATATTATTGAACCCAACTTGGCAAATAAATTCATTAACCTCTCCCCCATATGGGACATGACTCCCAGGGGAATAACTCTCCCTGACAATGTGGGACACGACTCCCAGGAATGAGCCTGGCCCTGGCAGCAAGGGATTGAAAATGCATTCTTGACCAAAAGGGGGAAAAAGAAAGGTAACAAAATAAGGTTACAGTGGCTAAGAGATCTCAAATAGAGTTGAGAGGGTATCCTGGAGGTTTCTTTTATGCAAGCTCCAGCTAGATATCCCAGATGGCCACAGTATGCCATGCCCTTGCCAGCAGTAGTCCCCAGATTCATAGATCCTTACCTAGGATTCTACCAAGATTCTATAAAAGATTCACTCACCAAGTTTCATCTCTCAGAAACTTAAATCCTCCAGAGTGTTCCTGTGCCAGACAAGTCCTAAAACCCAGAGGCAACACCCTCTTTAAGAACAATAATCAGATGCAGCCTCTTTCCCCAAAATGTTTCAATATGAACAAGTTAGGGTAGTCACTGCCTAGACACCCCTGAAGATTGAGAAAGTGATTAAACTAGAAAGGGTAGCAATAGACAAGATAGGATTTACCAAAGGATTATGAATACTGAAACTTTATATAAATATATATTTATATATATTTTTAGATATGAGGCTATTAGACTAGCTAAAAGGAAATAACTGAAATGATGGAACTAGAACATTCTTTGAAATTTGCTCTATAGCTGAATTTTGCATTGAAAGTTTTCATCTTTCTGTATATATCCAATTTTTTTCACAATAATGAAAGAACTGAAACTGTGGAACTATAACCCATAGAAGTTTTTGAAATTACCTGTATAACTGCTTATTGAGCTGTACTTTGAAAGTTAACACCTTTCCATATATATGTTATATTTTACAATAAGGGAAATACCTGAGATTGTGGAACTCTAAGCCATAACATTCTTTGAAAAAATTTGCTATCTAACTATTTGTTAAATCATACTTTGAAAGTTATCACTGTTATGTATATAGGTTAAAGTTCACAGTTTTAAAAATGCACTAAAAAAAAAAGCAAACATACACATTCCCTAAGACCCAGCAATTACACCCCCAGCTATTTACCCAAGAAAAACAAAAGCACTTCTGCAGAAAGACAGTTATGCAAATGTTCATAGCCACTTTCTTCATTGTGCCGGTTTGAATGTATTGTGTCCCCCAAATGCCATTATCTTTGTGGTCTTGTGTGGGGCAGACCCTTGGGTGCTGGTTGGATTTGCTTGGAGTGTGCCCCACCCAGCTGTAGGTGATAATTTTGATGAGATGTTCCCATGGAGGCGTGGCCCCACCCATTCGGGGTGGGCCTTGATCGGTGGAGCTATATAAATGAGCTGACTCAAAGAGGAAAGAGAGTGCAGCTGGGAGTGATGTTTTGAAGAGGAGCAAGCTTGCTAGAGAGGAACGTCCTGGGAGAAAGCCGTTTTGAAACCAGAACTTTGGAGCAGACACCAGCCACGTGCCTTCCCAGCTAACAGAGGTTTTCCGGACGCCATTTGCCATCCTCCAGTGAAGGTACTTGATTACTGATGTGTTCTTGGACACTTTATGGCCTTAAGACTGTAACTGTATAGCCAAATAAACCCCCTTTTTATAAAAGCCAGTCCATCTCTGGTGTTTTGCATTCTGCAGCGTTAGCAAACTAGGACATTCATAACAACCAAAAGATAGAAAAAATGTAAATATCCATTCACAGGTGAATGGATGAATAAAATGTTATATATTCATACAATGGAGTACTAATCAAAAAATAAAAGGGAGCAAAATAATGAAAAAAAAATTGTTTAAAAAGCACCATCACTTTGGAATAGAAGGAAAAGACAGTTATCTCTACATTGTACTTCCCTCAGAGTTTCCGCACATCTCCCTCGTTTGCAGTAAGTAGGAGCTTTGGGAAAGATTTTTTTATATGAGTTTAATTTCATTTTTATTGACTGTCCTCTAGTTATTTATTTGGTATTTCCCAAAGCCAGTGAAGTAATTATCTCATTCTCACGTTAATTTTGAAGATTCATGACTTTTAGAGTAGACATTTTCTGAGAAATCTCTACCAGGAACTAAATGCTTTTTTTCTTCTTTTAAACAAAGAATAAAGTAATCAGTTCTAGGAAGAATATAAGACAAAAAAATTATTAGGACAAAAGAGCCATTAAGGGATAATTTTGTGTGGAACCTATCATTAAAGAGAATAAATATAATAAATTCATTCCAAAATATAACAAGATTTAGATCTGTATACTATATTAGAAGAGAGAATACAGAAAGGTAAATAACTCTGACTAAAAATATCTGATTTGGTTGCAGTTCTTATCTAAACAAAAATGCATATATAGGAATACTTATGAACTACCTGATAAAATCTCTATGAAGCAACTTTTTTGAGAAAAACAGTAATAAAATTGTAATTTTGTCACTGTAAATTTGTAAAATTGTAGCTTCCAAAATTGTAATAGTTTCTAGAGAAAATTGCAAAGCTGATTCCCTTCCTCCCTAAATCCTAAATTTCAAGCATGTCCATATTTAGTCATTATAATATATGAATTATTTGTCAACTTCGGTGAGCTGAAACTATTAGAGCAGAAGATATTCTGGGGTCACACTGAAAGCACAGTTCTTGTAGGGGTTGTATCCTTGGCTTCAGAATGACATTAATGCACACCACACACTGTTGGGGATTGAATCACGTCCCCCCAAAAGGCATATTCATGTCCCAACCCTGGGTACTGTGGGTGTGAACCAATCTGTAAATAGGAACTTTGAAGATTTATTAGCTAAGGCCTGCCCAAACTGAATGAGGGTGGGCCTTAATCCAATATGGCTGAAGTCCTTATAAGCAAAGAAAATTGGGCATGGGAGAGAGAAGCCATGGGGAGCAGCCAGCAACTTGAAGTCAAGAGAAACTGATAGAAGAAGAAGAGGCAGCATATGCATTGTCATGTGTCTGAAAAGCCAAGGAACTCCAAATATTGCTGGACAACCAGAAAATAACCACCTTGGGAGAAAGCAAGCTTTCTAGCCTCTGAAACTGTGAGCCAATAGATTCCTGTTTTTAAGCCAACCCATTTGTTTTAGCGGCTGGGAAACTAGAACAATTCTTGATACTAGAAAGTGGGGTGTTATTATCACAAATTAAAAATGTGGAAATGACTTTGGAATTGGGTAATAGGTAAAGAATGGAAGGATTAAGAGAGATCAAAAATGAGTAAGAAAAATATTGAGTGACAGCTATAAAAAGTTTGTCTCATCTTAGAAAATACATAACTCATCATTAACAGAATGTTGGTAGAAATATAGACATTAAAGGTACTTCTCACAAAGAGAAGAAAATGGCGACTGTGTTATTGGAAAGTGGGGGAAAGGTGCTTCTTCTTATAAAGTGGCAGAGAATTTGGCAAAATTATGTTGTGACTTTGCAAGGAAGGCAGAACTTAAATCATTGAACTTGGATATTTATACAAGGAGATTTTCAAGCTAAGTGTGGAAGGTGCAGCCTTGTTTCTCCTTACAGCATATAGTAAAATGAGAGAGGAAGGCTGAGAATTAAACTCGTAAGCACAAAGGATCCAGAAATTGATGATTTTGAAAATGTTAAGCCTATCCAGGTAGCATGCTCTGAGACTAGGGCCCGAAGCTCTGTCAGGGACCTCCCTGAGCTTTGGGGAAGTGAGTCGCCAGAAGACAGGGCTCCACACAAGGGTTTAACTGAACAATTCTTTGCCAAAGAGGATTTAACTGAACATGGATCCAGTCAGCCATTTCAGTGGAAGTCAGGATTTGAAATGCAGTTACCCAGGAAGAACGTGTGGAAAGTTCTATTGTCTGATGGTTTGGACCCACTTAGACTGCACATGTGGCTGGCAAGGTTTTCACAAAATTTGTGTGAACAGGATGAAATGAATGAAGGATGATTTCAAAGGCAGAACCATGGAAGCCAAGGTCTGGATGGAAAAGATGTCCTCAAGCCTAGAGAATGGGCCCACCCTCATGTGTGGAAAGGGGAGGTCTACCCTGGCTGTTGGATGGGGCAGTCATTTACACCCCGTTGTTCAGGAAGAATGCTGCCACCCCCAATGCTCAGAGATGGTGGGGCCTGTGTCTCAGCCTTCACAGACAGCCTGGCCGCCATTGCAAAGCACAGAGACAGTAGTTCCTACACTGCAAGACCAAGTCTGTCACTCTTATGAGAGAGCCATTGAACACACTGCTTTGAGGGTACCACCTTGAGTGTTTGCACTGATTGGAAAGAGTTAGTAATAGCTTTAAAATCACAGAAAAATGTACAAACGGATTTTAAAAAGGGGTGGTGTCTTATTTTGAAAGTTAAAGGTAAATGTTTAAGTGAATGGTTCAGTAGGCTTCAGTCACAAGGTGTAATCAAGTTTAGGATGGTATTGACAATTTGATTCAGGATTTACTGTGATACTCTGAATGCTATCATTTTTTTCTTGACAGATCAAGGCTGAGTTTATTTCATTTGTGTGAAGCAACTGTGGCATCTAGTGGTTAGTAATCAAAATGGTAATTTAGTTGGTTTCTAAGGGATAGACAGTGCTATCTCTTATTTTTGACATTGATGAAGAAGATTATAATCATACAGACATAATAAGATAACCATTTGATTGTATTTTCATTTCTTCAGAGGTTAGACCATGAAGGGATGACAAAAATTCATATACTGAAATATGAAAAGATGATTATATAGCACAGATTATAAAACTGTATAAATTTCAGGGTCTAACATTAAATTAAATTCAGTTAATCACATTAAAATGTTTTAGCTAAATCTTCTTTTAAGTTTTTTTTTCACTGATTGGATATTTGATACTCTTAAGGGTTTATTAATTTATTTTTAGATGCAATAATGGTCTTATGTCTATGTTTTTAAAAGAGTCCTTGTTTTGTACAAATACATACTGAAATAATGATCGATGAAATTGTATGATGTCTGCAATTCAACATAATCTGAATGGAGGGCAGTGCTAATTGGTGGGTAGGTCCTGATTGACCAAGCATTAATGGCTTTTGGGGATGAATGATAGGAACATGAGGTTTCATTGTATTATTCTTTGGGTAAATTTGTTATTCTTCATAATAAAAAGTTTAAATACTTCATTTTTTTTAAATATCAGCACACATTCAACATTTATTTTCTGTAGATTTATCTGTTCAAGAAATGGACCACCAGCTGTCATTTATGAGAGTATCGAGAGGCAATCATATTAGAATTAAAACTTCTATTTTTGCCACTTCCTCTCCAGACCCCTGTGACAGTTACTTAGACATAAGCAAAATACCCAATCAAGCTCAAGCTTTTAACAAATGAAGAGGCACATAGCAAGTTTTAAATGAACGGTTGTTACTGATGATGCTTATGTGCTTTTTTTTTAATTGAGATTTTTCACATACCATACAACTATCCAAAGATCCAAAGTGTACAGTCAATTGCCCATGGTATCATCATACAGCTGTGCATCCATCACCACAATTAATGTTTTTCCAACATTTTTTTAAAGCATTTTCATTACTCCAGAAAAAAAATACAGACAAAAAAAGGAAATTCAAATCTTCCCATACTCCTAACCATCCCCCCCTCCATTATTGATTCATGGTTTTGGTATAGTACATTTGTTACTGTTGATGAAAGCATGTTAAAGTACTACTAACTGTAGTATATAGTTTGCAATACATATGTATTTTTTTTCTATATACCTCTCTATTATTAACTTTTAGTTATAGTGTTATACATTGGTTCTAGTTCATGAGAGAGATTTGCAATATTTGTATAGCTGATCACGAACATTGTCCACCACAAGATTCACTGTTTTGTACATTCCCATCTTTTAACCTCCAACTTTCCTTCTGGTGACATACGTGACTACAAGCTTACCCTTTCCACAACCTTCACACACCTTTCAGCACTGTTAGTCATTCTCACAACATGCTACCATCAGCCCTGTCCATTTCCAAACATTTTAAGTTCACCCTAGTTGAACATTCTGCTCATAATAAATAAACACTCCTCCTTCTTTAACCTCATTCTATACCCTGGTAACTTACATTTCATGTCTATTAGTTTACATATTATAATTAGTTCCTATCACTGAGATCCTGCAATATTTGCTTTTATGTGTCTGTCTTATTTCACTCAATATAATGCCCTCAAGGTTTCATCAGCCCCTTTCTTTTAAGACAGCTTTGTTCACACACCATATATTCTGTCCTAAGTAAACAATCATTGGTTCCCTGTATAGTCACATATTTATGTATTCAGCACCATCGCCACTATCTATATAAGGACATCTCCATTTCTTCCCCAAAGAGGAGGAAAAGTCAAAGAAGACAGAGAGACAAAAGAAAGAGAGAAATAAAACAACAACAAAAACATGATAGCTAGAAAGCAACAAAAGGAAAGATAGCATTAACCTAAAGTAGAACAACATCACCAATGCCAGGAGTCCTATATCCTTCCTCTATCCACTCCCCATATGCATTTAGCTTTGATATATTGCCTTTGTTATAGTAAAGGAAGTATAATACAATGTTTCTGTTAATCATAGTCTCTAGTTTGCACTGATTGCATTTTCCCCCCAATCCCACCCTATTTTTAACACCTTACAATATTGACATTCATTTGTTCTACCTCATGTAGAGGTATTACAATCATTGAGCACCCTAGGTTTCCCTGAGTTACACAGTTCTAGTCTTTATCCTTTGTTTTTTGTTCTGGTGTCCCACATGGTCCCAACCTTCCTCTTTCAACCATCTTCACAGTCATCTTTGTTCAGTGTACTTACATTGCTGTGCTACTATCTCCCAAAATTGTGTTCCAAACCACTCCTGTCTTTTCCTTTCTGTCTGTAGTGCTTCCTTTTGTGTTTCCTGTAGAGCAGGTATCTTGTTCACAAACTCTGCCATTGTCTGTTTGTCTGAGAATGTTTTAAGCTCTCCCTCATATTTGAAGGACAGTTTTGCCGGATATAGAATTCTTGGTTGGTGGTTTTTCTCTTTCAGTACTTAAATATATCACTGCACTTCTTTCTTTCCTCCATGGTTTCTATTGAGAAATCTGCACATAGTCTTATCAAGCTTCCTTTGCATGTGATGGATCATTTTTCTCTTCCTGCTTTCAGGATTCTCTCTTTATCTTTGACATTTGATAATTTGATTACTAAGTGTCTTGGCATGGGCCTGTTCAGATTTATTCTGTTTGAGGTATGCTGCACTTCTTGGATCCATAATTTTGTGTCTTTCATAAGAGTTGGGAAATTTTCATTGATTGTTTCCTCTATTATTGCTTCTGCCCCTTTTCCCTACTCCTCTCCTTCAGTGACACCAATGACATGTACATTCAGATTTTCATTTTACCCTTAAGTTCCCAGAGATGTTGCTCGTATATTTCTATTCTTTTCTCTAACTGTTCTTTTGTGTGTAGGCTTTCAGGTGCCTTGTTCTTCAGTTCCTGAATGTTTTCTTCTGTCTCTTGAGATCTGCTGTTGTATGTTTCCATTGTGTCTTTCATCTCTTGTGTTGTGCCTTTCATTTCCATAGATTCTGCCAGTTGGTTTCTCAAACTTTCAATTTCTACCTTATGTACACCCAGTGTTTTCATCATATGGTCCATCTCTTTTGCCATATCCTCCCTAAACTTTTTGAACTGACTTAGTATTAGTATTAGTTGTTTAAGTTCCTGTATCTCAGTTGACGTGTAAGTTTGTTCCTTTGACTGGGCCATAACTTCGTTTCTCTCAGTGTAAGTTGTAGTTTAGTTGTCTAGGCACGGTTTCCTTGGTTACCCCAGTCAGGCTTTCCCAGACAAAAACAGGCTCCAGTACAAGAAGGAAGAAATATTCAGTATCCGGTTTCCCTGAGGTTGTGTCTTAGAAAATTGATACACCCTTTGAGGCCTCGGGTCACTGTGCTTTTCTGCCCAGCAGGTGGCACCTGTCAGCCTGTAGCTCCAGACTGGTGTAAGGAGGTGTGGCCCATGGCTGTTTTCCCCTAGGCTCTGGGGTCTGGTTCTGAATGGAAGACAGGTAGTAGAGCTGGGCCCCACCCCTTTCCTCTTAGGGAAGATAGACCCCCCTAGGGAGAGCTTATTAGCATTTCAATGGTCTCTCTCTGCCTGTGCTACCTCCACCCTTGTCTGGGTCAGAGAGCTGGGGACTGAAAATGGCTGAGGCTTTCTCCACTGAACCTAAACAGGGACAGAAAGCCCCCTTCAGGGCCAGTCCAGGGTCACCCTCCAGCTCTCCAAGGTCAGTCTTCACCCAAAGCCTCTGTCTGCTTGTTGGGGGTTTGTATGGAGCAGTCCACACCTGTTAATTAAAACCCAGATGGAGCTCAGCTGTGCTATATTTGCTCCTTGGGAGAGAGCTGCTCTCTGGCTCCACAAGGCTTTGCAGCTCAGGCCATGGGGGGAGGGGTCTCCCAGCTTGGATCTGCAGATTTTACTTACAAATTTTATGCCACAATCTTGGGCATTCCTCCCAATTCAGGTTGGTGTATGATGTGTGGATGGTTACGGTTGTCCCCCCGCAGTTATTCCGGATTATTTACTAGCTGTTCCTTGTTGTTTATTAGTTGTTCCAGGGGGACTAACTAGCTTCCACTCCTCTCTATGCTGCTATCTTAGATCTCCCTGAGACAACTGAATTTTAAAACTTTATAGAATTTATTGTGTTGCTTTCTTAAGCATCAATATACAAATATATTGAATATTGACATATATGGATTTGATTATATATATACACACAAACCTCATTGTTCTAACATTCTTCAGAACCACACTAACATTACAAATGAACATAAAAGGAGATACTAGAGTCTTTCTTTTTTTATAACTATTATTAAATATTAGGACATTTAACTATGTTCATGAGAAGTTAGGTATCACATCTCCCAAAATATCAGGAAATCATGACTTAGGCTTAGCAAATTGGATATTCTATCCAAGAGGTTGCATCTTGAGTTAGTGAAGTGGGCATAGGCTGCTGCATCTAGCAGTGTACTTACTTAAGTCTATAATGAACTAATAATGAGAAAAGTCCTTCATCTTGAAAGTTATGTGTTATGGTTCTCAATAGACTATTAGCTCTGGGAAGACAAGGTTTTGTTTTTTTTTCTGCCATACATTTCACATTTTTGCATGTATAAGATATATTTTTTTCAAAAAGTATTTTATTTATAGATTATGAAATAAGTTTATTACTTTACTTTTAAATGAACTAATAAATTAATACTTTGGATTTTTCTCATAAATCTTTTTAATATCTGTTCTAGTTTGCTAATGCTGCCAGAATGCAAAACACCAGAGATGGATTAGCTTTCATAAAGGGGTTTATTTGGTTACACAGTTATAGTCTTAAGGCCATAAAATGTCCAAGGTAACACATCAACAATCGGGTACCTTCACTGGAGGATGGCTGATGGTGTCCGGAAACCTCTGTTAGCCGGGAAGGCAAGTGGCCAGAGTCTGCTCCAAGTTCTGGTTTCAAAATGACTTTCTCTCAGGACATTCCTCTCTAGGCTTCAGCTTCTCAAAAATGTCACTCTTAGTTGTTCTTGGGGCATTTGTCCTCTCTTAGCCTCTCCAGAGCAAAAGTCTGCTTTCAAAGGCCTTCTCCAAAATGTCTCTGTAAGCTGAAGCTCCTCTCTCAGTTCCAGTGCATTCTTCAAAGTGTCCCTCTTGGCTGTAGTTCCTCTTCAAAATATCACTCTCGGCTGCACTGAGTTCCTTCTGTTATGTCAGCTCATTTACATGGCTCCACTGATCAACTTAGACCCACCCCGAATGGGTAGAGCAACACATCCATGGAAATTATCCAATCAGAGTCATCACCCACAGCTGGGTGGGGCGCATTCCAAAGAAACACTCAAAGAATTACAGTCTAATCAACACTGATAACATCTGCCCACACAAGATTACATCAAAGATAATGGCGTTTGGTGGACACAATATATTCAAACTGGCACAATATCTAACACAATAAATATTTGGGATCATTAATTTTTTTTTCATTTTTATTGAGATTGTTTAGATACCATACAATTATCCAAAGATCCAAAGTGTACAATCACTTGCCCCTGGGTACCCTCATACAGCTGTGCATCCATCACACTTAATTTTTGTTAAATTTTTAGAAACTTTTCATTACTCCAGACAAGAAATAAACTGAAAGATGAAAAAAGAAAAAAAGAAAAGGAAACTCTAATCCTCCCCTATCCCTAACCAACCCCCCTCAATTGTTGACTCATAGTATTGATATAGTACATTTGTTACTGTTTATGAAAAAATGTTGAAATACTACCAACTGTAGTATATAGTTTGTAATAGGTATATAGCTCTTCCCTATATGCCCCTCTATTATTAACTTCTAATTGTATTGTCATACATTTGTTCTGGTTCATGAAGTGATTTCTAGTATTTGTACAGTTGATCATGGACATTGCCCACCATAGGATTCACTTTTATACATTTCCATCTTTTGACCTCCAACTTTCCTTCTGGTGACATATATGACTCTGAGCTTCCCCTTTCCACCTCATTCACACACCATTCGGCGCTGTTAGTTATTCTCACATCTTGCTACCAACACCCCTGTTCATTTCCAAACATTTAAGTTCATCCTAATTGAACATTCTGCTCATACTAAGCAACCACTCCCCATTCTTAAGCCTCGTCCTATATCTTGGTACCTTATATTTCATGTCTATGAGTTTACATATTATAATTAGTTCCTATCAGTGAGAACCTGCAATAATTGTCCTTATGTGTCTGGATTATTTCACTCAGTATACTGCCCTAGAGGTTTTATCATCAACCCATTTTTTTTTAATATGGTTTTGTTCACTCACCATACATTCCATCCCAAGTAAATAATCGATGGTTCTCTGCATGGTCATACATTTATGTGTTCACCACCTTCACCATTATCTATATAAGGGCATCTAAATTTCTTCCACAAGGCAGGAGGGAGAGTCAAAGAAGGTAGAGAGGCAAAAGAAAGAGGAAAAAAAAAATGACAGCTAGGAAGCAGCAAAAGGAAAAATAACCTTAAATAAAAGTAGAATAAAGAATCAGACAATACCACCAATGTCAAGTGTCTAACATGCCTCCCCTATCCCCTCCTCTTATCTGCATTTACCTTGGTATATCACCTTTGTTACATTAAAGGAAGCATAATACAATGATTCTATTAGTTACAGTCTCTAGTTTATGCTGAATCCCTCCCCCAATGCCTCCCCATTTTTAACACCTTGCAAGGTTGACATTTGCTTGTTCTCCCTCATAAAAGAACATATTTGTACATTTTATCACAATTGTTGAACACTCTAGATTTCACCAAGTTACACAGTCCCAGTCGTTATCTTTCCTCCTTTCTTGTGGTGTCTCACATGCTCCCCACCTTCCTCTCTCAACCGTATTCATAGTTACCTTTGTTCAGTGTACTTACATTGTTGTGCTACCATCTCCCAAAATTGTGTTCCAAACCATGTACTCCTGTCTTCTATCACCCTGTAGTGCTCCCTTTAGTATTTCCTGTAGGGCAACTGTCTTGTTCACAAAGTCTCTCATTGTCTATTTGTCAGAAAATATTTTGAGTTCTCCCTCATATTTGAAGGATGGCTTTGCTGGATATAGGATTCTTAGTTGGTGGTTTTTCTCTTTCAGTATCTTATTAAATATCACACCACTTCCTTCTTGCCTCCATGGTTTCTGCTGAGAGATCCACACATAGTCTTATTAAGCTTCCTTTGTATGTAATGGATCGCTTTTCTCTTGCTGCTTTCAGGATTCTCTCTTTGTCTTTGACATTTGATAATCTGATTATTAAGTGTCTTGGTGTAGGCCTATTCATATCTCTTCTGTTTGGAGTATGCTGCGCTTCTTGGATCTGTAATTTTATGTCTTTCATAAGAGACGGGAAATTTTCATTAAGTATTTCCTCTATTATTGCTTCTGCCCCCTTTCCCTTCTCTTCTCCTTCTGGGACACCAATGATATGTACATTATTGTACTTTGTTTCGTCCTTGAGTTCCCGGAGACATTGCTCATATTTTTTCATTCTTTTCTCCATCTGCTCCTTTGCGTGTAGGCTTTCAGGTGTTTTGTTTTCCAGTTCCTGAGTGTTTTCTTCTGCCTCTTGAGATCTGCTGTTGTATGTTTCCATTGTGTCTTTCATCTCTTGTGTTGTGCCTTTCATTTCCATAGATTCTACTAATTGTTTTTTTGAACTTTTGAGTTCTGCCATATATATGCCCAGTGTTTCCTTTACAGCCTCTATCTCTTTTGCAATATCTTCTCTAAACTTTTTGATTTAATTTAGCATTAGTTGTTTAAATTCCTGTATCTCAGTTGAAGTGTCCGTTTGTTCCTTTGACTGGGCCATAACTTTGTTTTTCTTAGTGTAGGTTGTAATTTTCTGTTGTGTAGGCATGGTTTCCTTGGTTATCCAAATCAGGTTTTCCCAGACCAGAACAGGCTCAGGTCCCAGAGGGAAGAAATAGTCAGTATCTGGTTTCCCTGAGGGTGTGTCTTAGAAAATTGCTCCACCCTTTGGATGCCTCAGGTCACTGTTTTTTTCTGCCCAGCAGGTGATGCCTGTTAGCCTATAATTCTTGACTGGTGTAAGGAGGTGTGGCCGTGTTCCCCCAGGCTCTGGGGTCTGGTTCTGAATGGAAAGGGCCCCACCCCTTTCCTCCTAGAGAAGACAGACCCCCCAGGTGGAGGTCATTAGCATTTCAATGGTCTCACTCTCTGCTTGTGCTGTCTCCACCCTTCCCCGAGTCACAGCCCTGGAAACTGAAAATTACTGGGGCTTTCTCCACTGAGCCGAAAAAGAAACACATAGTCCCCTTCAGACCCAGTCCAAGGCGACCCTCTGGCTCTCCCAGGTCAGTCGTCACCCAAAGCCTCTGTCTGTTTTTTGGGGATGCGTACCTGTAGTGAGCAGTTCACACTCGCTACTTAAAACCCCAGTTGGAGCTCAGCTGAGCTATACTCGCTTGCTGGGAGAGAGCTTCTCTCTGGCACCACGAGGCTTTGCAGCTTGGGCTATGGGGGAGGGGGTCTCACAACTTGGATCTGCAGGTTTTACTTACAGATTTTATGCTGTGTTCTCGGGCATTCCTCCCAATTCAGGTTGGTGTATGATGAGTGGATGGTCTTGTTTGTCCCCCTGCAGTTATTCTGGATTATTTACTAGTTGTTTCTGGTTTTTTGTAGTTGTTCCAGGGGGACTACTTAGCTTCCACTCCTCTCTATGCTGCCATCTTGCCCCGATGATGGGATCATTAATTTTTAGAATATAAAGAAGTTCTAAGAACAAAGCATTTGAGAAAACCAGTCTAGGAAAATTCCTTTATTTATCTCTTTCTTTGTCAGGAAATAGCGCAACAAATACTCTAGGAAAAATGATCTGCATTGACATAAGAGTGACTGTCCTTGAATTTGCATTTTGGAAGCTTTGAAATGGTTATAAATATAACATTGCTTCCAAGTTTCTAGATTCACACCTATTGTATTTTAGGAATTCAGTAGCTTCATTTTTTTTTTTTTTAACATGTGCTTCTACTGGGAGCAAACGGCAGGAACTAATCTTCAGAGACAAATAGAATTTAAACCATTCAAGATATTTCTAAGTCTAATTTGTATCCAGTAACAAAATTGTATCTATAGAAAATTTTAAGAGTGTACTTTTCATGTTTATGAAAACAAAGTGCAGGTTAATACATCATTCTAAATCTCCAGCCATATTGTATTATTGTGCCAAAGAAAGAATGCCTTGATAAGTTAATTCTAGAGCTGGAGACTCATAAAATTTAGTAAGGAAAAAGAAGATAACATTGCCATACCAATAATGTTGAAGCCGGAGTTATTTGCCTTCTGAAACCAACTGGAGCTCTAGGAATAGAGGGGATGCTAAATCCAAATAAAATTGCATGATCTGATTGAAAAAGTTACATTGGCTCCCATAAATGAAATTCCATAGAAATTTAAAGTGGCCGTTATTCGGAAATTGCAACAAGAATATTATTTAGGATATAAAATATGGAGACTGATGCTGTCTTTGGGTCCTTGTGTCCTTAGCTCTGAATTTTTATTCAGCAAGAAGAATAGAAAAATAGAAGAAGAGTAAATGTCAGCCTCAAGGCTCTGTGATTTCTCAGCAATGCTTTCTGCTTTCATCTCCCAAATGGGCACAGAGATGCAAATGGAGGCATGGCTGAGGCACACCCAAAACAATAAGTGAGGGGTGGAGCCTTGTATTCTTAAGACCTTTGCTAGAATTCTCCTCTCCACAGCCTCCATTCTACATCACACTTTTTGTTTCCCAGACTTCACCTCTCCTGTCTACCTTCACAGAAAAGCAGACAGGATTAGTAACAGCACCATCTGAATCAGATTAAGATTTAAATTTGGTTTTAGTATTAGCAGCATAGAATCGAACATTATAGTTGTCCCAAACATCTCAAACATACTTATAAGCATATAGAATCCAACCAGCTATAACACCTTAAACATAATTGAAACTTTGACCCTAGGTCAGTGTTTCTCAAAGCAGGATTCTCCGAATTCTTACATAAGTATTTCTAATACTTTAATTTAATATACATAAATATTAATAGTAAATCTGGATTCCTTCTGAATCAGAATCCCTAAGGGTAAGTCCAGAAATCCACATTATAGCAAGACACCTAAGCAATTATCTTCCTTGATAAATGGGATAATTCAAAGTCTTAAGAATACATATTAAATTAAACAAACTAGCACAAAAAAGCAAAACTCTAGTACACTTCTACTGACATTTCCTGCCTCAAAAGACATGGGTGGATAGTTACAATTCTAGGTTCTTGGGCTCAAAATAATAGAAGAATCCTCATCCACTTCATGTTTGAAAATTGAATGTGTGTACACTTTCCTATGTCTTGGCTTGGGTTCCCCACCCACTTAACTGCTGCTGGATTATTTTAAAGCAAATCCCAGACACCATATCATTTATGTACTATGAATCTCTAAAACAGAAGGACTTTTAAAAATAACCAAACTGCCATTCCCTCACATAATAGATTTAATAGTCATTCCTTAATATCAAATCATTGTTCAAATCTCCCATATTCTCATCAATCTCATATTTTTACAATAGCTTTATCAGTTTATTTTAAAACAATTCCATATTTTTCTAAAAATCAGTACAGTATTGTTTTATATCTCTCTCAAGTTTCTCTTAATATGTTCTATGTCATTCTCTTGTTTTCTTTGAACTATATTTGGTTAATAAAACATCTTATTATTTGTCCCAAGAGGCTTGCCACAGTCAGAACTTTGCAGATTCCATCTCTGTGGTGTCATTTAACAAGCTCCTCTGTCTTCTGTATGTCCTGTGAATTGGAAAATTGGTAGTAGGATTGTGCCATTTTGAAACTATGTACCACAGGAAAGCCATGCTCTTTTAATCCAATCTTGGAGGTGCAGATTTAGTGTGGGTGGAAACTTTTGATTGGGTTATTTCCATGGAGATGTGACCTACCCAATTGTGGGTGGGACCTTTGGATTACATTCTTTCCATGGAGGTGTGACCCCACCCATTCAAGGTGGGTATTAATTAGTTCACTGGAGTCCTTAAAAGAGCTGACACATACCCAGATGCTGGGAGATGCAGACAGAAAGATGTTTGGAGATGCAAAGCTAAGAGATGGAGCCCAGAGTTTGCCCTGGAGAAGCTAAGAGAGGACCCCCAGATGCTTAGAGAGAAATGCCCTGAGAGACACAAGCAAGGATGCTTAGGAGCTGAGAGAGAGGAGCTAGAGACATTTTGGAGAAAACCATTCTGAAACTGGAGCCCAGGACCAAAGGACAGCAGATGCCAGCCAAGTACCTTCACAGCTGACAGAGGTTTTCCGGACACCATCGGCCTTTCCTCAGAGAAGCTATCTACCTCTTGATGCCTTAATTTGGACATTTTCATAGCCTTAGAACTGTAAACTTGAAACCTAATAAATCCCCTTTATAAAAGCCAATCCATTTCTGGCATATTGCATTTTGGCAGCTTTAACAAACAGGAACAAGGATCTAGAGAATTGCTCAGGCACAAGTTCAATTTTTCTTTTTAAACAAAAATACTTCATAGATGGTGTCATGTTGCTTCCAAAGGAGGCATACAGTGTTTTCTCTGTCTGATGTCAGCAGTTGTGGATAATGAATGCCCAGATCCATTAAGTCATCAGAAGTTATAGCTGTTAATATTTTAATTCTACCATTTTTCTTCTTTCTTAGCTGGAATACTTCTATAAAGAGAAAACTTACTATCACCTACCATTAAGTTATATAGTGGTACAATCTGCACACAAAAGAATAAGATGAGTTATTCTTTTTCTTTACCCTTTTATTTTGGTGACCCAGAGACTTTAAAAGATGCTTGGGGAGTAATGAGGTCTGTGCTCAGTTCCTTAGCATGCTTTGGTTAGTGAAACTAATTGAAATACCCCCAAAAGGAAAGCTTGTTCCTCCCAGAATCAGACTCATTTTCTGCTGTGTAATCTCTGACCATATCACTAATATTCCAACTTCCACATCAGGATGTAAAGTTGTGGCTGTGAAGAAAAAGAAGCTATATCTTTTTATTTTTACTTTTTTATTCATTAAGGTACATTTATCCAACTTCTAAAATTAGGAAACAAATAGGCCGTGAAGGTAAGGTGGGAAGGTGGATCTTTCTATATACACAGTTCATAGCCTTCTAAAATTTATTTTATATGTATATTTTATGTATACATATACACACCATACACACATATATACACATATACATATAATCATGTGTGTGTATATTATACATATATGTAGTTTATTTGATGTATGTGTTTGCACATATGAGTAGTCATATAACATTTTCCTTAGCATTCATAAACAGTGGGGTTTAGTATGTTATCTGGGTGTTGGAAAAGGTAAAAAAGTGCTAAACATGGTTCTTTTATACAGTGAGTGTTTTTATGTTATGTTGATGTGGTTTTGGCTTCAGCTATGGTTTGGGGTCTTTTGCAGTTTGTATCTGTTCCTCCTTCCTTCCTAGGTTATTTTTTATCAATCCATCAATCTGATCCAGCAATGTCGGACAGCAGGAGACCTACCTAGCAGTCCACGCTTTTCTCTCAGTTTTGCTACAATATCTGTGGACTTTTAAAAAGAAATTCAACTCTTCCAGGCATTTCTTCACCTGTAAAAAGACAGGCAATGGGGTAGAACAGGGGTTGGCAAACAACAGCCCTT